>NW_027094093.1:17310020-17392520 GCF_029207755.1 Chamaea fasciata | reverse complement strand
CCCTGACCAGAGGTGGAAGCAGCACCTGTGGAAGGATCTTGTTACCACTAAGCCAAGTTTTCACTGCAGCAGTACTGACTCAGGGGGAAATCTCAGACCTTTAACCAGAATACACAATTCCAAATACGTAGCTGCATGCTCCACTATAAATATGAACGTTCAGCTATTTAACACTTTATAAACATGTGTTTAGCAACTGAGCTTTTTGATATCCCATATTTTTATCAAGCTACCTTCCAAGCCTAAAAGAAAAGATAATGGAGAATCAACATTAGTTTCTCCAAGGGAAGGCAAAAGAGAACAAGATGTATTCTTGTACATTTGGTATGCATATTTTTTGGAGTTATACAACTTTAGTTTTGCAAAGCAATTTTCTGAACTTTCACTGACAAACAATCTGATCTGAAAAAATCTTACATCAGCAGGGTTCGTTTGCAGATGTTATTTGTGCCATTTATTTATCAAAAATAACTAGAAAATGTTTTTAAAACATCATTCCAGACTGTACAAATAGGAATGTGACATGGGCTGTCTATTTTACTTATACTGTTTTACTGCTTCGTATTCTGAGCAAACAGAGAGGCTATTTTCCCCAGGGGTTCAGGAGGGCATACTATTTCATTTCTTCAGAAAATTGTTTCTCTGGATTTCAATCTTTTTAGCTAGATATGACAAAATATAATATCAAGAACACTTATGCTTTTTATCAGCTCTATTTTCAAAGCATAAATAATAGATCAGTATATATTTAAGTCAGGTGACCAAGACGTATTTCTGAAATCAAATAAGCATTTTGCAATTTTTAAATGATGCTGTACATTTTCACCACAGCATCATTATGCCTTTAAAATGCTTTAAGAAGACTAATTTATAAGCATGAAGTGATTTTGAAGATATTTCACTAGTGTTAATAATACCTCACTCAGGTAGCATTCAATTTTCTGAATCCTTGGGTTAATGAGGCAAATAAATCAAAATTAAATTGGCCTAGGGAAAAAAATCAAACAAAATTGCATCTATTACTTTATACATTCTGAGACTCCTTCAGTACTGTTCACAATGGCAAACAATATTCCAGCTCTCAGAATCATTACACTTACTCAGAATCTGAGATTAATCTCACAATTTGAGATCTAAAATCAAATAGATCAGACTACATGACTAGACAAATATAACTCCTTATTATGATGTATCAGGAGTATGCACAAGACGTTGTGCACAGCCTTAGCCAAGTACTTTCCATTAAGTGTTCACAATTTCACCTGACTACCATTTCTTCAATAATTCAACCAATTCCTTCCAGGAGGATTTTACCATTGCAAACTGCTAGGTCTTTTAAGATAAGCCTTAAAAAGAAAATACATTCTGCAACCAGGCTATCATTCACCATTTTTTATAAAGCCCCAAAATCACATAGATGTAGGCAAATAGCCGAAACAAACAAAAATCCTAGCATTTCTGAAAAATAAATACTTCTAGTTGTACTGCTATTGTAGGAATCGTGGAAAATATATTACTTTCACCCCTTTCTCTAAAATATGAGGAAAAAGAAATATTTTATAGGTACTATAAAAAGGATCCTACTGTTGGGGAATACCAGTGTTGTCAGCTCTTTTAAAAAAAGTGGTTAATAATATATAATACAGAAAACTAAAGTGGCCGAAGTTGTTGCCAGAAGTAATAAATTCAGCACGAGCAAATAACAATCAACAAATACTGACATACATTGAGCAGTTGCCATTGTTATTCTCTTATTAGTTGTAGTCAAGAATCAAATGCACTTCTCTACCCAGAGCCACCTACCTGCACAGGGCAGCCTCCAGTCTAAGGAACTCACTATGAACATGGAGCCCCAGCTGAAAAACAAACTTCCCGCTGAGCTGTCATCACCTGCTAAGTCAGCAGCATAGACTCAAGACTTCCATATATACAGTATTTACATTTTTAATTGAAAACACTGCAGAAAAGTAGGTTGGGTGGGGTTTTTTACAAAGTAAATTACTACTGGCTATTAACATATAAAATTTAATGACAGTAAAAAACCCCAACAACTCTACATTTTTGCATATTTTAAAGGAGTTAAAGCCCTTAAGTGGCACAGGCCGAATGCAACAAGAAACAAAACAAAAACACATTTGCACGTCGTCTCCAGGTAGCACCTACCTTTTGGCTCTGCAAAACCATTTGTATGGTCAAGAGCTTGCTTAGGAGCAAGTTAGATGGTGATCTAATAAATTTGTTTTGATTTTACTCCCTGGGGACAAACAACACAATAGACAGCTACTTGCTAGAAAACAGTGAGCAGAAAAAGACACCCTTCCATGGCATTAGAAAAGCTTTTTATTTTATCAATCTATAACAAGGGCATATGCACAGCAAGGGAGCAATCTCCACAGGCAGGAATTAAAAGACAAAGCCAGCCTAGCAAAAGCACCCCTCTGCTCATGGTAGGTTTGGAAGGGAGTGGCCCCATTCAGTTCCTATTCCATATCAGCCACTGGGGTGAGCTGCCTCCTGTGCCCCAGAATGGCCAAATGGTACTGGGGACTGGGGGTTTACATTTTTGACAGCTTAAAGAAAGCCATCCCAAAAGGTGTTGATTTCACCTCAATACAGAAAAAACGAAGCACTTCCCCAGCTCCTGAATTAAAGTTCAGTGCCTAATTCTGGCACACCAACACTGCTCAGTGCTTGGCTGCTGAGGATGCAGGTATTTTACAAGAACATGAAGTTCTACTTCAAGTTATTCCTTCAAATTTAGGTTGTGACAGACAACACTGACAGAGTCACCTTTCAGTGGTCTCAACTGCTTACTCAGAATGACATAGTAATTTTATTCTGATTCTTAGTCCACAGAACAGAAACCAAACAGTCCTCTCAAGGCCTTAGGCTCTTTGGCAAGGAGTCCTGATTTGTGACAGCACTACCAGGTACTAGTTGTGCACTAGAATTATCCAAATAATTTATAACAACACGTGAGAAAGAACATGTGGAAATAAACCAAATGCATCTTGATCTGCTAAGGAAAAAGATGAAACATTGCTGGGGCACTTAAAAACAGCCTCTTAAATCAGTGTGTGATGCACGTCTGAGATGCTCTGATGTTCTGAAAGGCACTTAAAAGCATGTAAACTTGCATTATTACCATGCACATAACCAGCTCATGAATATTATCATGGGAGCAACATGAAGACAGTGACATGTCAACTGCCTGCAGGATCAGGCTTTGGCCATAAATTAGAACATGAAATTTAGATTACATTAGAACACAACAAAAATGTTTAAAGAAACTCTCTCAGAAAAAGAGTATTGTAAAAGCAAATGGCATCAGATTCCTTTCTACCACTAAAACAAGGTTAATTTAAAAGCTGAGATTCATTTGAAAACATTCACCTGTAAATCAGAAAGTCCCCAGAGATTAATTTCTGCACTTACACTATTTGCAAAAACTATTTAACTTAAAGGCATCCCTTTTTTCCTGAAATAATTGCTTGCAAGATGATAACTAAAACACAATCTGAAGTGTAGTAAAGGTAATTGCTGCACTTACTGCTTGTGTCATGTTGATGTATTACTACGTATCAAAGGTCACAGTTCTGTACTCATACATTATCAAATTTGAAAGAGCAATATTCGAATCCGACCAACCTTTAAACTGCCCAGAATCTGTGTGAAAATGGATGTGGGCTAACTTGGATTAAAAAAAAAAAACAACAACCCAAAAGGAACTCATGTTTTGGAAGCTGAGGGGTCAATCAAGCCAGACTGACAGGGTTATGTGTCACTTCTGTGCATCTAATACCCTCTTAGATTATCAATGAGGTGCAGTACACTGATCACAAGCTAAAGCAGCTGTGCTAATGAAAATGAAACAGTCTGAAAAAATTAGGTAATACAGGCCTGTGACACAGGGCAGTACCTTGTGGACAATGATGGAAGAATAAGGACATAAATCACCATTTAGATACAATAAAACCTGCAATACCCACCCAGAAACATCTATGGAATCATGGGCCAAAGTCAGCATCCTCACAACTCCACAATTCTCTCTGAAGCTGCTACATATTTTCAATCATGAGTCAAGGCAGGTTTTCCCTGCCTTTACTTCAGCACAAACAAAATTCTCAGTCCTGTGCCAGCCTGACCTTTGAGGATGGAGAGCTGGCTGCTCATGCCATGAGCCACTTCTCACAATTGCTTGGAGCACAGACAAATGGGTCTTATCAGAAACTACTCAACCTTGAAGAACTTTCTTCTCCTACATATGCCAGTCCAACTGGGGGGGCAGGGACTACACTAAAGAGGCACGGCCCCCCTCATCCTTGTTCGGTAACATGTGGGGTCCTTAAAAACACCCTAATAACTACAAAACTTAAGTTGAGTACAGCCAGCAGAGAAGGAACTATTAAAGAGAATTATCACCTTAAATCATCAATTAAGCTCACATAAATAAATAGCTTTTTCATAACCAGTTTTTTCCTTGAAAAGTTACACACACAGCAAAGACAACATATATTCAAACAACAAGCTATGCAATTTAATTTCATACGCTTTAAAATTTGCTTCATTTGGTAAAATAGTAAATTTCAAACGGGGAGCACAAGTTCAAATATTTTCTCAATAACAAGCAAAAAGCCAAGAGAAATTTCAGGAAGTCTATTAGAGCCTAAGAATTCACACTAATTAATGTTTTTGCCATTGATTTTAATGGAATTTCAACTGCAGGTGATGTATAGTCAAGGCTACAGCTAGGATTAAAATGATACTTCTGATTAAAGATAATATTTATAGTACATAAACACACATACCCTTTACTAATGCAACAAGGCTATTACAATAGCATCTATAAATACACAGGATCTCCTGTTTAAATAAAAGCTCAGTATACAAAAAAATACAAGTACAAACATTCCTAAAGAAATAACAACTTTCACATTGCCTTTAAAACATCATTCAAAATAGTTTTCTTAAAATGAATTTTCTTGGTGGTTTTGTAAAATGTTTTTGAGTGCTGAACAAGTCAAAATTAAGTTTCGTCAACTGAGCAGAACTCCTTGAAGTGATGCAAGGAATTAGAGGGCAGACCACTTGAGAAGAGCTGGAAGGTCTTTGTTGCTTGAGTTTTCTACAAATCCAGCTTCTCTATTTTCATTGAGGCAGCAAAATGGAGAGAAAAAGAGAGAAAGAATAATTATTTCAGTATAAGTTACAAATTTAGAGATGGCTTTGAATTTACAAATTGAACACCCAAAATTGTCAGCTCTCCAGTATCTGCACCCCTTGTTTTCTCCTCTATCTGATTATCTCAGGATTTTGCTGCTTGTATTCCTCTCTGGCAGTTGCAATCTCCCTTTTGCAAATTATTTCTGTCCCACAGCCAATGGAGAATACGTGATTTCACACTGGCAAAGGCTTACAAAGCCCTCCTGAAAAACATTAGCAAATGTTCACTGAAAATCCTAGCAGTACAATGCTACACATACAGTGGCAGTCCTGAAATAGGTTTATTCCACAGTGACTACTGTGAGAAATAACCAGTATTACAAGACTTGGTCAGGACATCCCCTTCTAACCAAAAATTTAAGTCATGATCAAATTGATTTTATGCAGCCTTGAAAGTTATATTATGATACAGTGCTTTAGCTTTTTCACTGTTGCAAAGTTAAATAATCTATCGAGAATCTTTGAAGTATTTGCTTTAATCTCAAAACCCCATGGTTTGGGAACAAATTATTGTATAATCAATACATTTCATTTTAAAGTCCTTCTCACTATCCTGCCTATCATATACCTCTCTAGGTCTTATTCTTCACAGAATCGTTATTTTTCCAGAGAAAAGATTGAATGTGACCTGACAAGACCCCAGAGAGGTCCACAAATCAAAAGCAACGGTGAAGTCAAATTCCATGAGACTCGTGATCTTAAGGAATAACTCAATTTCTTATTTTTTTAAATGTTGGAGGGTAGCAGCTCCCATTGTTAAGCACTACTGGAGCTTATTCTGTTTGTTGTGTAAACAAACCTCTGGTAAAAACCCAAGGCTAAGAAATTCCCACCTACTCAGGATGCCATTCTTTTCCTCCAAACACCAAGAATCCAAAGCAGGAAGTAGACTGAATTTCAGACTCCCAGACAATTTCTACTAGGACACATTTCTGATGGAAGTTTACAGTTTGTGCTCTGACAGAAACTTCGGTGCATTACTACACACCAGGACCTGGAGCCAACAACCCTATGCCAGTCAACCCCATCAGCTGTAATTCCTTGCCTTCATCACCTCTCACAAACCTGAGACAGATGAATTCCACCTAAAGACTACACCATGGAAGAGAGGAGCACTGCCAAAGACCAGTAATCATTTCACATACATTTTCCTGTCAGTGAATCAAAACTTTCTGACAACAACCATATACTGCCATTAAATACATCCTTAAGCAATTATAAGAAATCAACATGCCTTCAAACACAATCCACTGGTCATGGAGCAATCTTTTATTGCCCTCTCATTCTCCAGCTTCATTTTAAATCTAATCCCTCCTGCAAGGCTATTTGTCCAAATAATTAGGAACTTTCAAACTTCCACTTTCTATTCCTGGAAAACTTAATCTCCTCCTAATGTTTATGCACTTGATGTATCTGGAGCCTTTTTTAAAATTAGCCTGTATTAGGGTTTACTGTAGTCTCCTTCAGAGGCTCACTACACCGGCAATCTGGACAGGGTTGCATTTTGCCAGCTCTAGAAGGGAACTGAAACATGAGATGCTGATATCTGAGGCATCAACTTTTAACCACATGACTGGACAGGAAAAGAATCTCTTAGAGAGATTAGGGTAAAAAAAGCAAACTAAACCAAAACCAGTCTGTAAGACACATAAGAAAATGAAGGACTAAAGATTTCGCTTGAGAACATTCAGTGAACTTGTCAAATGATTATTTGCCAAAGACACAAAATGAATCTTCAAGGTTATTGTTCTAGCACAACACTCACAGACAGGACATCCCTTACCCCATAAACAGTTTTCCTCATTGTAGAATACCTAACAAAACCTCACTGCAAAGCACAATAAATAAGGAGAAGCAGCTTATTTAAAACCTCCTTTACGTCCAGTACACTTGTACTGAATATGTTTAGACTTTACAAAAATTAAAGACTTTTCAAGTTTTTAATAGCAGACTTAGCTATTGAAAAATGGAAGTTTCCTCTAGTCTACTCACTCCTCCAGCACCACAAATCCACAAGTGCACAAATGTTGCTAAGTTCAGAACCATGTACCAAAAAAGAAGTGTTTCTACTAATCTCTGAAGGTTAAAAAAGTGTGTAAGTCTCTTGTAATAGCTAGACAGCTTTTTTTTCTACCAAGTTATTGTCATATGCTTATTCTGGAATTAACTCTAAAAAGCAAACAAACTTCTCCAATATGATTCCTTGTCAACTCCATCCTAATTATTTCTGATGTAAGAATATATTAACCTGAGTTATGTACTGCTATGTGGTAACAGTCAAATACTACTACATTTTCTGAAAAAAATCTGTTCAAGCTCATTTTTCTTTCTCTCTCGTTTAAGACTTTGTTCTACAAGAAAAAAAACAAAACAAACATTATCCCTTCCCTCCCTCCCAATATTCCACTCTGTCATTCTTTTAAGTCCATCCATTGGCTTCTACTCGTGCACCGCATGGGGTACAATCTTCTTGACTTCAAGGCAACCATACCCACCCTCAGTTACTTGCTTTTGATAATCTCTGGACCACTCCTAAACCATCAGCTTTTGTATTATCTTCATTTGCCATTCCTTGGGAGCTTCTTTTTTCCTGCATGGAGGCTGAACAGGTTTCTTGAGAAATCATCATATAAAGATTCCACTAAATGTTTTAATTCTGTCAAAATGTCCAAAGGCAATCAACTGTGTTCTCCTTTAGAAAAAGTATTAGAATTTCTACTGCCTTTTTTAACTCACTTCTATAGTGAAATTTAAATTTGACCGCCTCATTTCAATTTATTTTGAACTAGAACACTCATTTGTCTTTTGTGGCAGAGTTTTTACACAGCCAAGATAACTCCTCCCTAATTTATAAGCAGTAAGTGAACAAAGGACATCTCTGCAGTTATTCACACTATTCCAGATCAAGAAACACACTGCATCAACAAGCTTGCTAAGTATTACTTCACTACCCCACTCAATTTTGCTTTTCATCCCAGCCACAGAAAGAAGGGGGCTCCTATGGCGTTTTAAAGCCTGGTCCTGTGAGAAATATCAGTACTTTTGAAAAAATTGAGATTTGAGTACATGCCAAGTCAGAAGACAACAAAACATGGAACTGCAGTACTTCTGTAATTTTTTTCCTCTACTTTCTTCCATTTTCTCATTATTAAGAATCAAACTGCAACTGGACTAAACATGACAATTGCTGTACTTTTTTTTGTCTACGTACTCCTACTTCCAAGGGTTTTTTTGGTGTTACACAGACATGACTAAGTGTGATTACTGGTGTTCATTTACAGGTATTTTTGGATTCAATTCCTGTTGGACAGGTGCCTTTTACTATTGCCACACTTACAGTACACACAAGCCAAGAAGCAACTGCTGCAGAAACAGAATCCTCTTCCCGTATTCATATCAGGGCTGAGGCACCCACACTTGGCAGGAGTAACATGTGAATGCTTATTGTAAATTGAGAAAAACTCAGTCCATAACAGCCATATGTACCATCATGAGCCTGAATTCACCCACAGATTAATCCTGTGCCCTCATTTACTAGAGCTGCTTTAAAATCCTGAAGAATTAGAAAGTTAAAAATAGATTTTTCTCTGGCAAAATTCTAGTACATCTTTAACATAATCTTCAAGCCTTCTGAAGCAGTTAATGGAAATGACTGCTCAGACACTTTAAGTATGAAAGTCTTTGAGGACAATTCTACCATGCACTCAACAGAGACTTAAATCTTCCTGTGCTCAAAAGTTATAGGTATCATTAGGTCACAAAGCAGGTTTTCACATAGTAAAAAGTGTTCGTTTTCACATCAGGTTGACTGTCTCTACTTGATCCTTCAGTGATACATGAAACAAAAAGTACCAATCACTTCTGTGGAAAGTTGCTCATGTCACATTTAAGAATCTTGGGAGAAATAATACCCTACACCCCCCCTTCAAATACCAAGTTCTCCTTTTCCAAAAAAATTTATATTCCCAAAATTCTAAGAAACATCAGCTTCTTTGGCAAAAGCAGGACATGTGAAAATATACATGTCCGAGGCTAATGAAAACATTTTTAACACATAGGTCCAATATCAACAGTTTTCTCAGTCAATTCTACAGATATTACATGCATTACAGCTCAGCCACTGCTTGTCATGGAAAGGACCTGAAATTACCCTACAAAGGACCAGATACTTCAGATGCACATTTTTAAAAGGAAGTGATATCTGTGCCTAGAGTAACCTTTAGTTCTGAACTGACAGAAATTCATGCTCTTTATCTCTCGTATGATGGATCAGGATATCAAATTTTACCTGTTTTTAGCACTTATATTATAAGTACATGCAACAATTTACTGTGCTAAATTACTCACATGGTCTGTGATTCTTTTTCTCTCTAAAGAAATAAGCCTTTAAGCAGATAAATCAGTGAAGCACAAAATGCAGTGTAGTGATTACCAACTTACAAAACAGTAAGCTTTGCCTCCTTTCAGGCAAAATTATTTCCATTTTATATAAATTCTGTAATCTAAAATACATTCTCTAAAAGTATTAACAATAAATTCCCCTACCACTTTGTACCCTGTACTTTTCTCATACTGAAAGATGTGTTCTGAAAGGGGACTGTTTCCTTTGTATTCCCAATTGAGATAGTCACAAACAAAATGCTAATTGTTCATATAAGTATAGACAAACACCTATAAGTACTCCTTTAATCACATGCCTACATTCTGTCTATCAAGACTACTAATTAAAATATTAATTGCATTTACATACTGAAGCAGAAAGAAAAATTCTCCTTAATCTAAATACAGACCACACTTGATTCCGACTGAAGCAAGGCTGAGTTTCTAAACTACCCCCAAAGAATCAGAAAAGAAAGCATGTATTTGAAAAAGAAAATTAATCATTGTGGTTCATGTAATAATTATGCCTTGTATACTGTATTTCATCTAAGGTCACATTTAGAAACGTGCTTTTCTTGTAGAGGATCCAAACTACTAAGATTGAGGGGTTTTGCTGTCGTTACAGTGTAAAAAACATTTCCCTTTGGAACCAAGACATTAGATTAAAAACAGTTTTGAAATTTCCCTTCCCCCTGTAGTGAGGTACACAACACTGCCAAAATAAAACTTTTATCGAAAGTACTACTAAATCAACCAAGTTACATATGCTCAGCATTTATTTCTAAAAAACTCTGACTGACTTAGGTACCTCACAGACACAAGAAAACTTCTAATCCAGGATCCCAGCTGTTACATTTAACAGGAAATGTGTAACAAGTGTCCTTAGCTTAAAAAGCAATACAATTTAAAAAAAAATTGCATCTTCAATAATCCAGCAGCAAATATTCATTGCAATTTTAACATTAAATAGTATCAACAAGCTTTAGGTACAGTTAGAAAAGCCTTCTGGCAAATGCACATGTGCTTCCCCTTCCCATCAGGGATTTATTTCTAGTCTATCAAAGCCACCTTAGCTCCAAATAGACATGCTCCTTTTAAGGTGGCACATTCCTGCTGAACTTGCACAAAGTAACTGTAGAATAGCTGCATACAGCAGAAAATGAATTCTCTTCAGTTTTAGGAATCACAAAGCAAGTATTGCTGCTAGATATCTTTATTTTCCTTTAACAAAATACACAAAGGCACAAAATTCACTTATATCTTGTCATTATTGTACAGGTATAAATAGTGCTTTGTATTCAAGTACAATCAAGTGCAGAAGACTTCTTATATTTTATGTAAACACAAAACAGTTTTGCATGTAGGTGCCTCTGGTTCATCTGCAACGCAAACACCAAAGGAGATGCCATTTATCCAAGTGCCATTTAACTGAAATCTGTCAAAAAGTTAGACAATGAATAACATTAACACCACTGCAATGACACTTCCATATGCTTAAGTCAACTGTCGGGCGACACTTCAGCTTGTAAACATCTGTGTATTAAACATGTACTCAATCCATTTTAACAGGGCAGCATTAAAAAGCATCTTAAGTTCGCTAGACCAAACTTACTAGGTCAGATGCCATCAGTAATTGCTCTTTATGTGTGACAACTAAAGAGGTGTCAAATTGTAAGTCACCCCAGCAAAGCTTGTACTTTGAAGGTTTTAAATACACAAACTAAACAAGGGCTACAACTGTTAGACTTCAACCAACTACACATTCTATGTGTTAACTTAAAGAGACATGCTTAATTTACAATACCCACTTCTACACATAGCTTTGACACACTGTGGCAGTTGAGGCAGTTTAAGCCCAAGCAAGATTTTTAAGTTGTACCATTAAAAAAAAAGCTCACCTGAATAGTAACAACAGGCATGAACAAAGCTAAAAACTAGCTACAGAAGGCACTTGAAGTATTTTATTCTGTTTTTATTAAAGATTCTTCACTTTGTTCAGCTGAAGCAGACTCTGAAACAGCCTCTTCAGTTGCTGAAATGTTTTCTGCTGCTTCTTTTTCGACTTCTTCAGCTAGCTTATCATCTAGATGCTCAGAACCTGGTGCTTTATCATCTGTGTCATTTGTCTCAATGAGCTCGGCCACATCATCTTCAGATTCTGTGAAAAGAAAAACGACAAAAGAACTATTTCCAGGAATTAAGAGGCAGCTAATATCCTTAAAAAGCAAACTAAACATTCTGCAATCGCATACAGGTTTTCACTAGTAACTGCATGATGCTCTCAACTCATAAAAACTGATTTTTCTAAGACAGTCACAGGTAAAACAACTGAAATTTAAGGGGAAAAAAAGAAAATACTATGGAAAAGATCTTGGCTCCCACTAAGAAAATACTAAGTATTATTTGCATATGTTCATCCTCAATAGAAGCTTTCTAAGCCTGTTTACTAAAGTGAAACTTTAGAAACACAGGACGGTAATTCAGTTTCTTTGTGTTTGATAAGTGTCAGTTTCACCAAATCTTTAACTTTTTTTATAAGGGTTCAATCTGTACACTAACTAAAAGATTCTACTTGATGGAAACTACTTTAAATGTAAGGAGTCTGATAATCAGGGGAAAAAAAAAAACAAACCCAAACAAATATATCAAACCAGCCTATGAAAATTATTATATAGTCTGTCTTCCCAGGAAGAAGGAAGGTTGCACAGGAGTCAGTATACTTACTTACTTTTCATCCAGGATGGGATTTTTTTTTGGTAACATGCATATTTTTAAGATCAAAAACATTTAAGTATTGCCTCTAAAGAAGTAAATTCTAGCTTTACAACAGGACTTCAGTAGCATAGGAGAAGTAAGAGTCATATTCTGAAGTAAGCATAAACACCGAGAAACTGAACATAGTATTGCACTAAATGACACAAAGGTACTGTAGAATGCTATTGCTGATGGCAGTTCATCTATTGACTAGTATTACTTAGTACTATACTGTGAAGGCAAACATTGTGCAAAACTGATGCAAAAGTTACAGCTCAAAAATGTTAGCCTTATGAAATGTTTCTAACTTCATAGAGCAGTTTGGGTTAGAAGCGACCTTAAAGATCAGTCTGGTTCCAACATTCCCCTAGACCAAGTTGCTCAAAGCCCTATCCAACTGGGCCCTGAAAACTTCCAGGGATGGGGCAGCCACAGCTTCTTTGGGCAGCCTGTTATAGCGTCTCATCCCCCTCCACAGTGAAAAATTTTTTCCCAATACCTAATCTAAACCTACTCCTTCAGTTCATATCCATTCTGCCTTGTCCTGTCATTACTTTTACACCCTTGTATAATGTTCCTCTCCAGCTTTCTTGAAGCCCCTTTAGATCCTGGAAGGTGCTCCATGGTCTCCCCAGAGCCTTCTCTTCTCCAGGCTGTCATCACAGGACAGGTGCTCCAGCCCTCTGACGATGTTGTGGCCCTCCTCCAGACTTGCTCCAAAAGGAGAATGCCCTTCTTACACCAGGGGCCTGCTGTGGTATAACCCAGCCTGCAACTGGGTTGCAGACCAGACACTAGTTTACTCCCCACCCACCCTCCTGCCACCCTGGTGAGATGGGGAGGAGAATCACAAAAAAAGTTAAACCCTTGGGTTAAAATTAGAACAGTTTCATAATTCAATGAATTAAGATAGTAATGACTACAACAAAAATAATTGTATCTAAGCAGGGGGAGGGGGGAAGAAAAAGAAAAGAAAAACATATGTGATGCCAAATACAAAGGCAGGACATGGTTGGCTTTTTGGGCTGCAATCACACATTGCCAGGTCATGCTGAGATTCTTGCCAACCAACATCCCCAAATCCTTCTCCTCAGGGCTGCTCTCAATTCATTCTCTGCTCAGCCTGTACTTGTGCTTAGGATTGCCTTGATCCAGATGCAGGACCTTAGACAAGGCCTTGCTGAACTTCACGAGGTTCAGTCCCACCTCTCAAGCTTCTCAAGGTCCTCTTGGGTGGAATCCCTTCCCTGCACCACACAGGTCAACATTATCAGCAAACCTGCTGAAGGTGTGCTCAAGCCCACTGTCCATGTTCCTGACAAAGATATCGAGCAGCGCTGACCCCAATACCAACCTCTCAGGAAAAGTGTCAGTTAAGTGCCACATGTTCATGTTGATCAAAACATGTTGGGTGTCTGAAAGTAATCAGACTGCTTCAGACTGACACAGAATTCAAGCAGAGCTGACAGTTTTAGAACCATTGTTCTGGCTTCTTGGCCCATGACTGAGTAGAGGAGCTGCTGCACACCCCTGTCCAGTAGACCTTGTACAAATGCCATCTGTTATCAAGAACTTAAGACCCCTGTTTCCACACAAAGCTCTACCCAACTAGTTCCAGGCTTCATTTCAGACTGCTCAGGGCAGCCCAGCTTCTCCATCTTTTTCTCAGACTTGATCTTTTATTTTAGCAAGTCTGCAGCTGACTCACTCCCTGCTCTCATAACCACAGGCTGCTCAACCTGCCCTAGCTTCTTGTTCTAGAGTTTTTCAACCCTCCTATTTGTGCCCAAGTAAATTAATGTTCCCGTTACTTCCCAGGCCATCCCACTCTCTCTTCTCCTGCTCTTCAATTTCCATCTTGATCCCATCTCTGTCTGTGCTCCATCTTTATCTCCCAGCTGTCAGTTTTCTTTCTGTCTCATCTCTGCATTTTTCTTCATCCTCCAATTCTATGAATAAGTTTGTGCATTTTTCTGCTCCAACCCCTCCACACTTGAGTTACGCTCCTTTATTGCTGCTCCTCAGCCTAGAGTCAAAGAAAGTACAGGATGCAAGAGGTAGCTCTATGCCCTCTTAACTCCTTTGTAGCAAAGCCCAACCATTACCTAGTTACAGAGTTCCAGTCCTGCAATCCTCAACTGAGTCATGCTTAGCACTCTGCAGCAGTGACTCGTTCTTAGTCTGACAAAGGTAAAGAGACTGTTTGCTCAGTCTGATCAGAAGGACGTCAAGCATTTATTACATCTTTGATGTAAGACCCTGGGAAAATCACAGCCACCAGCAGAAGCTTCTAATGGAAAGGAGAAAACCTGATGAAATGCATATCCTAACTATATTCAAAGGAACAGGATGGTGCTTTCATTTTTATATTCTACTAAAATGTATGGAGACACTGCTTATAAAAAACTTGTTAGATATTTTATGACTTTTCCCTTCACTACGTTCTTAGTTAAACTTATTGAAACTCTAGAAATTCTCCAGAAAATACAGTAATACAATTTACATGGAAAATGTTGGTCTTATAATTCAGTCTGAGAAAGTTATAAGAAACTAAAGAGTAGGCCCTTTAAATGAGTAGCCAGGGCATTCAGAGTAAGTGATGCTAACTCCAACCATAAACATGATCAGTCTTCATTAAAAATACATAGCAATTCCATTTTAAACACAGCAATTAACAGAAAGCTTGCCTTAAGTCAACCTGATTTAAATACTGCATGAATAAAGTCATTTTAAGAGCAGCAGCCAACAAGTGAAAGCTCTGACTATAAGATTATAAAGATGACAAAAGAAAATTTAAGTGCCCTTGATGAGGAACACTTAATCCATCATTTAACCAAAGAATGTAGCTTCACCCACATGATCTAACAGCAAACACAGCCCTATGCTTGCTGCATATTTAAGAGCTGCAATCACACAACCTTAAGAAAAAATCTGCTCCTGGCTACAGCAGTTTTTTCCCCCAACACTCCTGCTTAATCCTTAGTACTTAGCATATGCACTTCACGTTCTAAGAAGTCAGCCCCTTCCTCTTGTTGCAGAGTATTTCATTGAGTAACCAATGAAATCACAATACTGCATCACTATCGAATTAAGTAGAAAATGTCTGTTAAGTGGGAATTCACAAAAATGGTGTAATTGCTCCAAAATATAGCTGCTTGTGCTTTCAAGCAGCTTTGGGACAAGCTTTCCTCATTACTACAGCTCTCCTTTAAGATAGATTTTCACATAATGCCACATGTCTGAAGTATCTTTAAAGAACATGTGTCTCACAGTAATCTTTTAAAGGCTTTGATATCAGAGAAAACTACTGTGAAGCCTTTGAAACAAGTCAGATAATAGCACAGCATTCTCTCTTTATCACATTATTTTGCTGCCTCTTTCTGCTATAGAGCTATGGTATAAATGAGTTATAGATAAGAGTTGTACTCCCTTGTGTTGTCAGCATTGTGGTGAAGTTGGTTTCCTGATGTTAATGTTTGTCTACATCTAAGTGAAGATACTCTCTATTCTTGCTATGACAGCAGCTATTATACTATGGTGAACAAAAGCCTTCCCCAGAGCTCCACCTCAATGATAGCTTCATACCTTAAACTTCCAATCAAGGAATGTTTTCATTTTTAATAAAATCCAACTGTATGTAAGCAGTTATGTTTCATATTACAGTTGCAGTGGAAGAAGTGATTTACTGAAAACATTTTCTCATTCAGAAGAAATTCTTTTGTGGGAAGTCACAGGCACTGGCCTCCTCTACATCAACATGACATTTCTCAGAGTTATGTAAAATACAAGACAATCTATTTCTGGCTGCTTAGTAATTATCAAAACAGAATGGTTTTTATCATCTTCGAGAACAAATATTCAGAAAAGATCAGCTATTTAACCTAGAAAACCAAGAGTCTGCACAGCACTTTCTTATTTCTTATGCCTCTTCTGCAAAATTTCACCATATACTTCCTATCAGGAAAAGACAACTGGGCAGTGAGGCTCACAGTTGTTTCTTTTTCAGCAGCAGCACATTAATACAAGACCACATCAGAAAAAACCAAGTAGTTTTCATTATTAAAGGTAAATTGGTAAAATCACATTTACTGCAATAAATCCATCCTATTTTTCTGCTGAAACGTTCGATAAAATTCTTCTTCAATAAAAAGCAAGTTACCTCACAGTTTTCATTCCTACATCTGAAATGCATAATGGCAATCTCACAGTAATTCTCCAGGTTTTGCATTTTTTACAACATCTACAGACTGACTCAGCAGCTCAGACCCATTACAGGCATAGTTTCATAATAATTTCTTTCAATGATAATAACCAGATTAATTAGCAAGCACCTCTCCTTACCTCTCTTAAAAAACCTGCAGTAATGGGTAATATTCAGAAGCCTGTGAGGCACATGCCTCCAAGAGTAGAGTATCCTTCTTTAAGGACCTCTCTATTTGAGTCAAACAGGAGGAAACAAGCACACTTTTAAAGATCCTAGTAACCAAGTATGTCTTTTTCTGCAAGAATCTTGTAAGTTCAAAAGTCCAAGAAGCTACTAATCTACCCTTCCATGGCTAAAAGGACAACTCTGTGATTTAAGGGCCAATGAGATATTTTCATTGTCTCAGTTTAATCCATTTGGTTCCAGTCCTACTTTCATGCCAATAACAGCACTTTTACTGAGGTAAGAGTGTACTATGGCACAGGAAAAGAAACCAAGTTTCCACTACAATGCACCCTCATGAGGCCATGCCCAGAGACTGCCACCATTAAATATGACTTCCCTACGGGTTTTGTGCAGCCTTCTCATGCCAGAAAGTAAAGCTCAATGTTATTTTGTACTCCCTGTTAAAAACAATCAAGCAGAAGCACTCTATCACACTCTGACAGTTTCCCACAGTTGGTGTGTTTCTAGCCTGAACCTCAGGGCTGCACACTATCTGATAGTTTTCCCTCTGTTTAAACTAACAAAGTCCCATGAAGCACTCAACAGTACATCTAACTGGAGATCCTCTGGTTTGAAATTAGGATTTCTGGAGTCTATATAACACTGCATCTTCCTGTTGGCTGTACACCAGATGCCTACTGTATCTGTAGACTATAAAATGTCTCAAAAGGAACTATGTTAAATTAAAATTGACAGTTTGTCTTTGAACTACCTGAAATTAAACAAGGCAGTTTTACTAGATTTTCCTGCCCTGAGGAAAAGAGCAAAAGGAACAAAGGCAGAAATTCCAACACACCTCAACCAAATGACCTGCCAAACACTGTGAAAGTTAACTACTTTGGGACATACTCCCTCCTTAACTATTTCTGTAATTTACAGTGCTTTTTTCTATCAGTTTGTCAGTAACATTAGAGTGAAAACTGTTATGCCATCATTTGCACAAGATAATGACAAATACGAAATTTTAGGGTGCAGGAAAGAAGATGCTACTACCAACGACCTAGGCTAGAAGCAGAGATAAGAACTGAAAAAAAAAAAATAAACTGCACTTACTAGGAAGTCAGAATAAGCTGTACTATTTCAATTGGAATGGACCAACAACAATTATCTAGACCAACTGCCTACCCAACTGGGGGTTGATCAAAAGCTAAAGCATGTTAAGGGCATTGATCAAATGCCTTTAACACTGACAGACTTCAGTCATTGATCACCTTACCAGGAACCCTGCTTGAGTAGTGTTTGAATACTTCAGCTGTTGTCATTCTTACAAGAAAACTTAGCTCAACAGAGAGCTAGATGATGGTGAATTTCACTAGACATTTAAAGAAGAGCAGAGTTCGTGAGATGAGTACTTACCTTTTGTCTCTTCAGTCTCCTGGGGTTTTCTCTCTCTAGGTTCTAGAGGCTCACTTTCAGATCGCAATTCTGTAGCTTGCTTTTTTTCAAAACTGAAGTCTGGAAGTCGTGGAGCTTGAGGTCTAGTTTTTCTTGCAGGATTCAGGAAGAAGCAGTAGGCACACCTAAACGCTACACCACCAAGCACACCCAGTAAGCAGCCTTACTAATTAACTTCACATTTCACCTTTATTCCTACACTATATTCTGATGGTTCAAAACACTAAAAACAGAGTTAACTGACTATCAGTACCAGAGAGTACCTCCACCAAACTCACAGAAGTTGCTCTACACAGGTCCTTTTTTAAATTCAGCAGACATTTGTTTTTTACAAAACTGCTTGCTTTCACCTCTGCTGAACTGAGTACTGCCCGACACTGTGAAATATCTGACCAAAATGAACAAAATAATGCAATTCAGTAGCACCAGATGTTGCCACATGGTGTTGATGTACTCTTTCCTATAAATAAATTAAGACGGCAGATGATTTTTGTTTCCCCCTCCCCTTAAGATGCCACTTTCCTCACACTCTGAGTAAGGAGAGGTTAGGAGCTCCACAAGGTTATGTCTCACTCTGCTTTTTGAGGAGCATTCTGCATCAGTGATGCTTAATTAAGAAAATGCAGTTTTGTTTTGCAGAAGTAGTAGATACCATTTAATATTTAAATAACTCTTTTGTCCTCCCCAGTCTCACCAAGAAAAGGGAGGAAATGGCAATTTCTGGTACAGCTGAGTTGTGAACTCATAAGAACTAAGATAACAGAGACTACATATCTTTGGTTACATAGGAACCCTTTCTTTTATTCTTACAATACAGTATATTTACTTATAAAAATAAGCAAAACAAAATGAAATAGAAGATTTATCTAGGAATCCCTAGTTTCTTAAGCATCAGGATTACTCTTGTGGTAGAAAGGAGGCAAAATATCACATCTGTGTTCAATAAAGAGCTGTGTCTGTCTTAAGTTATTGTCAGCCATAAATTCACATATAGCCCTCTAGGGCTTGTTCCCCCTCTTTTTCCAGTATGTCCCCCAAGATCTTCTTGCCAAAGGAAAATTTAGTTTAAGTTCTGGTAAAAGAGGTACACTTTAATGTCAGATAGTTTCTCAACATAAAACCCTTCTGAGAACCATTCATAGCCAGTAGCAATGCTCAGGGATGTATTGGAGGAAGCTTATTTCTACTGAATAGTTTTCTGCACATAAAACCCATGACCTGAAGGTCACAATAAAGTACTTCTCTAAGTCTTGAAGTAAATCTTAAGATACAGAGTAATAAGTTACCAAAAAATGTTCCCACATGAAGTGGTACTTCACAGTGTCAGCTAAGTACTCGGCTGCAACCAAAATGAAGTATGATGCATGTTTGTTACGAAACATAAGCCAAGTAATAGTCCAAAAAAGATTTGCTCTTACCTATGTATTCAAACTCCTCCTTCAAAGCCATACCATTGTGAGAAAAACATTGCTGACATATAAGGGCATACCTAGAAAATATCCATAATACATAGTTACATACCTTTAAGTAGTAACACACTGAAGGGAGATGTATTTTACCTTACATATTGACTAATACCTTCGATTTTTTTTTTCCAAAACATGATTTCCACAATGAAATTATTATCCTTGAAAGCAAACTAAATCTGTAGATTAAATATTACTTTTTGAAGTTGGTTTAACCACAGTGAAATACTCTCAGCTACACTTTAAACTACGGTTCAACATACTTTTAATATCATCAATGTCAGAAAATAACATCCAAATTAAGCCTTTATTTCATTAGAACACAGTTAATATGAAAAGTAACCGTAGTAAACATGTTAAGTTCTTGTATGTTTGGACAGTTCTGAAGGCAATCTGAAGCATTTATAATGGACATAAAGCTGAAGTGCTGAGGCAAATTATTTCTTTTTTCTTAGTTAAAATGATAAGTCATTCACCCACTTGGAGCACAGATCTTCCTTTGTATCACACAGCAAATACTACTCAGAGCAGGGGTTAGTTTTGCCCAAATATATTTCAAGTTAAGCATTGAGAAAGAGCCATTTCTCAAATATAAAAATTTTGGACAAGTTAATTTACAATTCTTTTAACCTTGACACAGCTTAAACTAGAAGGTTCCTTTCTCCTAAGTGTTTAGGTATTTCTTAAAAAACATTTTACCTGTTCTGAGGACCATCACCAACCAAATACTCAATAACTCTATCCACAACTCCTCTTTCTCGAGGAAGAACAGGTCTTGCCAAAGGAGGGCCTGGAGGATGAAGACCTAGAACATAAGTTACATCAAAACTATTTTCCACCATATAAATATATATTATATTTTATTGTGTGTGCTACTGTAACAAAATAATTGCATCTACTTAAGATACATGGGCATATTTCTTAGTCCACTAGGAAAGCTGTAAGATTCTTCAACCCATAATAGTCCAAAATTCCTCTTCTGCTCCTTTAGCTTATAATTTTATTAAATCACTCCATTTTTACACCTTGGACATGTAATTAAATCTATAATTTCTGAAGAACTTAATGTATCAATTGTATTAAATTATTAACAAACAGACACTTTTTAAGGAAGAACAACTTAACTAAGTTCTCTTCATAAACACTCAACTCTCCAAATTTACACTTGTGGTTTACACCAATAAATCTGCCAAAATCAATGACAACAGCAGAAGAACTTGAGATCAGGGCAACCTGGTCTACTGCAAGGTGTCCTGTCCATGGCATGGGGGTTTCAAATAGATTATCTTTAAGACCCCTTAAAATCCAAACCATTCTATGATTTTATGAAGATGTCACCAAAGAAGTACTCCCAGCTTCTGTGTAATTTCAATATGACATGAGCATGCCCTCAGTGTGCATTGACTCTATACATTAAACCTGTCCAGCTATTTGTCATTTTGGTAATCCCATATTTAACAACAAGTTGGATACTTTCAGATTTATCCTTAGTCAAAGAAGCCAGAAGGCCACTATAAAGATACTCTTTCCCCCATGTATTTAACAAACCACTATCAAAATGAAACTCCTTAAAGAACAGGTAAGAGCAATGGTTGGTTCTTTTTCACCTCTACATACAGCAGCTAAACCGAACACTGGCCCAAAATTCTCTTTCCACAAAGTTTTAGAACTAGTCCATTGTACAAGACCACTGCAAACTACCACTGCAATTTCCATTTATATACCTTGGAGTTCTTATGTCAACTTTCTCTTGCAGCCTTAAAACAGAATAAGCTAGGCCTAAGGTAAGAAACTCAAGTCTGAATCATTCCAATGCGACCATTCAAGTAACTAAGTATGGAGAGGAAACATTTTACATTTAAACACCGGAAGTATTGTGTTACAGTACTTTCAACAAACAGTCCTGAGTATAAGATAATGCAGCAATTGGGGAAAGAGAGAGGAACACTTAAAATCTACTCATATAAGAGCTTTATGAATTACATTCAAAGTCCACAAAACTAACTAAACAATGTTCAAGAGCGACAATGAACCAGTCTTTCAGAACTCTCGAACTGGGACAAAATGGTCAGCTTCAAGCCACTCAAACACAAAACTGTGACACCTTGCAAATAAGACTCTGTTTAAAACACTGACAAAATTACTTTTAAAAATGAAAAAGCCCTATGCAAGCTCAAGATAGCTAAGACAGTTAGACAAAAAAAAAAAAATCGGTGAGTATTAGCAGGTTTTATATTGAGAAGAGCACATAGCAATCTGAAGCCCTGTACTAAGTATATGTAATTTATGGAAATTAAATACTTCAGGTACAAAAGAGACCAGTGTTTTCCCTGATACCCAACCTAACCACTCCCTGACTCAGCTTTGCGCATTTCTTCAGGCACGGTCACTGGTCATCAGAGTGGAGAGACCAGTGCCTACCCCTCTGCTTCCCCTCATGAGGATGTTGAAGACCACAGCGAGGTCTCCTCTCAGTCTCCTCCTCTTCAGGCTGAACAAATCAAGTATCTCACCTCTCCTCATAAATCTTCATCTCCAGACCACGAGGCAAATACAACATAGCAAGTCTTACTATTCAATAACCTAATCCAAGATGGGCTTCATGATTAAATATTGCATTAAAAGTAACTGCCAGCAAATGACCATTTCAAGCCTCCTACCTTCTAGTCTTCACAGATTGAAGCAACAAAGGAAAAAGTAACTAAGGGAAGAATGTACTACATTGTGACATGCTCAGTGCCACAGACAGCTAACTTCCATTCCTCTATGGCAAACTTTAAACATTGTAGGATTCAAATATTTTCACCAGTGACCTCTTGTAGTGCTACACATAGAACAAGACTAATTTTGACATTAAGGCTGCACTATTTTTAGCAGCACATCTTCCAAGACACATCTTGTCAGTATTGGATATTTGACCCAAATGGACTGCCCTAATCTTTAGGAGCACAAGAAAACCCTTTCAGAAAATACTGCAAATTACAACCCACCAGTTAAATACAGACAAGCTCCACAGTCAACACAAATGTTTTTAAAATAGGCCTTATTTTCACAAAGAAGAGAAACTAATTCAGGAGACAATCAGTGAATGCATTTCCAAGTTACCCCTGTATTCTGTCCTCAAGTAGGAACCTTGACCAAGAAAATCATCGCAGCATCAAGACAGAACAAATTCAGTGCAATATAAACTGTATTCTGCTAAACCTGTCCAAAGTAGAGGTCAGGGAAAATTCATTTCCTAGAGCTTTACAAAAACCTGAAAGATCCAATACTTCCATCAAAAAAAGGCATTGATACAATCTGCAATAAAAATAAAGCTCTAGAATAATTTTGTGAATACCTGGTTTACACTCAAACGTTTACTTAGGCCTTTATTCAGAAGACCAAGTTTTCATACGACTTGTAAATCACCAATACATGAAGTTTCTAAAAGTCAATAAACAAGGTAAAAATTGAATAAAGTTACCTAGAATGAAACACCACAACACACTCCGACAACAACTTCAATTACCTGCCCACTAATAACTCAAACCAACCATCTTGGTTCTCATGCTGTTATGGA
This sequence comes from Chamaea fasciata, assembly GCF_029207755.1. NCBI lineage: Eukaryota > Metazoa > Chordata > Aves > Passeriformes > Sylviidae > Chamaea > Chamaea fasciata. The sequence continues at coordinate 17,369,311 of NW_027094093.1, read as the reverse complement.
CACCAGTAATTAATATAAACATCAAAAGCAATCATCGTAGAAAGACTGGTCATTTTTGCAAAGCTTGGCAAACTCTCAACTACCTGCTGGTTATTAATTTTCAAACATATGGGAGCTCCGTGGTGATACACATTAAATTGATTCTCCCCTACAAAATATAGTATAATGAAAATGAATTATTAATCTTCTGTAAAATAGAGATAATTAAGGCTATTCATATTTGTTGCAGGCCATGAATAAACTTATTATTCTTTAATAATATTAATAAGTATTAATAATATTAATAAGTATTCTTTAACAATATTAATAAGTATTATTTATATTTATACTAATTTATATTAATTTAATAAGTATTATTTATACTTATAATAATAAGTCTAAACTTATTATGTAAGAATAATAAACATATTATTCTTACAGATACTGAATTTACATAGTTTTCACTACACCTACATGACTGAGATTTTATATGCCTGGAATGTTTGGGGAAATTCAAGAAAAAAAGAGGGGTTCCATATTAACTGACATTGCAGTGACTCCCATTGTTATCTATGGCAAAGTAATGTGTTTGGTCAAAACACCAGTTATTTAATGGGGAGAAAAGAGCCTGTAAGGCATTATCACAAAAACTATATTAAAAATTTTAAATCACAAGCTCTGCAACTGTCCTTTCAAACAACTCAGCCACTTTATTTTACTTCTTCTTTTAAAACATTTATGCAGTAAAGGCCGAATTTCATCCAGCTTATTCAATGTGCTTGAATCTTCCCCTAAGAATAAAGCTATTATACAGCTGATATTTTATTCTACACTCAGCTTCCTTAAAAAAGAGCATGCAATTTTAAACTCATTATGAAATTTTTGGTAATCAGATATCAGTAAATGTGGTTTGCAACCAAATGACCAATTTCCTGGTGCGAGGAGCTAATTTCTGGTACTTCGAGATAATCAAGACTTACTAATAACTTGCCTTTACAGTTCACTTCAGGGATAAAAACAAATTTAGCAGCTGCATAACACAGGTAAAGAATTACTAGCAACAAATAAGGTTTAATGGACTCTACAGAGAAGGGAGATCACAACTTTCCATGACAAGTTTATTCCACTACACTAACAACAGGAAAAGGCATTTTAACATTCAGCTTCCCAAGATCTTAGAGCGGGTGTCAATATATTATCAACAGCTCTACTCTTTGATTGTAACATGGAAGTTAGCAAGGAAGGACAGACAGTTGGTAAGACTTAAGTAGCTTCAAGTAAAAATCAGGAATGCAATGCAGAGAAAAATACTCTTGATCCCTGTATATAGAGCAAAGAACTACTCACTACACTGATGCTCATGAGATTCTTGGCAAGCTGGGCCCCTTCTATTTTCAAGACAGCATTTCATCTCCTTTCTTGCCATGTGATCCAACTTGTCAAACATCCCATAAAGAATGAAAGGCCTGACACGCACAGCTTTACCATCCATAGGGAAAATGAGAATGGTACTTCCCACACAAAACTCAAATTGTGCTATCCTTCCAAAGCAATTTAGTTCATATTCCATTTATTAAAAGTCGATTCCATCTGAACACCGAGTAAGAAATCAAGGGAAAAACACTTTCAGGATATGAAACCAAATTTCAAGGACTACTCATTCCTATCAGATTTCAACTTGTTGCTAAACTTTGGACTCTTGTACCAAAGTAACAATGCCATTAGTATTCAGCTACAACACAGATAACTTTTCTGTTGTATTTGGTATTACACACTTTAATCTATGAGTATAGGCTGCATGACTATACTTTCTAGAGTAAAAATTTAAATAAATGTCAAGATGCATGTTAAAAAAAATATGTGCAGGGTTTAGGGAGAAGCATGAATGTATTCTGAAAGTGTTCTCCTCTGTACCTGATTTATACAAGCATAGAGCTCTTCTAAACTAAGAACATAAAAAGGTATGCTATATTGTTGACTACAGAATACTGCAAAGTTTTATTGCCATTTAAACAAAGAAGCCATAACAGTTAAATGAGCTCAGGCAATAGGTTTCAGCATCAAAAGGTGCCAGCTGTAAAGAGTTATGGCTAATTGAATATGGAACTCCTGCTTAATCAGATAACTGCTCTGCTATTTCCAAATGAAATGCCATTTCCATACTGTATGAAAATGGCCTATTTTATTGGTAACCAGAGAAAACAATATAAACTGTAAATAACATTAAGTGCTGTGTTTACCCATTCCAGGCACTGAAGTAGCAGGGGATCCAGGGCGTCTTGGTAAAACATTGGATTGCAAGGATGGCACAGCAGCTCTTTCCGGGAGCCCGCTCAGAGCTGGGGCCTCTCTCTGCACATTGGGAGATGCTGGCAGTGGGGACTTTGGAGAGCCTTGCTTAGGAGTTGCAGGTGGGGGTGTAGAAGCATTTCTTTGAGCTGCAGTCCTCTGACGGATTTCTGACAAGAACACATACATACTGAATTTAATATCTAGCATTATAAGCAAGATATTAGTAAAAGTACATTAACACTGTTATACGAAGCAAATTACAGAATCAAACAAAACCAAGAAGGTCTAAAATTTAATATCATCAGCTGAGCATGTCATAGAAGTAAATATTACACAGAAGTAAATACCACAAAGAATACTATATTTCACTTATCATAACTGTTAAATACTTAGGACAAAATTCTTCTAGAAGGAAATTAGAGAACAGAATCATAAAGTATCTGCTAAGGAGGAACACTGGCCATATGAACAGCTAGACTCAAATCACAGTGTTAGAATTGACCACTTTTTACTCCATGGCTTCAAAATGCTTCCAAGTATTTAGCTTTCCATGGGACGAAAATTATTCATTCAGTATCTAATATGCCCACACTACGGGCCCAGAATTACTAAAAAATTCAGACTGGATAAATGAAACTACTCTAAAACCAGAAGAAAATGTAATACTTCATTCAGGTGATAACAGTTTCACTCACTTGTTTCAGTAACCCTACCATCAAATCATGTGCATGGATTCTCACAGAGCAAGAATGTGTTCTGCCAGAACACATCCCTACTTCTACCTCTTCTCACACCACTATCAGTTACTATTAAATCACTATCATGAAAGATTTAATATATTTCCTCAGTTGTTCTTACTTGACACCAAATATCACCAGAGTAATAAACCATGGCTTGAATGTTGTAATAGTCATGCAGGCCTGCCATTCTCACACTATTGCAACAAATCAAACTGAAATGCACCATTGCTTTAGGTCTGCAGGTATTTACATGGTTAACAAGTAGCAGGTTAGTCTCTGAAAGGAACACCCCAATTACACCCACACCTAAGGCTGTAATACCCTAGAGAGTTAGTGGACAGCACCATGTCACTTTGAACCAGCTTGCATGTCTTCCTCCACAACAAATGGAATTTAACACTACATTTGGACTTTAAAATCATTTCCACGAGTCTCAAGATTAGAGAGATTTTATCTGATGACTTCATGTCAGGCTGGAAGAGTTTAAATGCTTAGCAGTCAGTCTACAGGTCCACTGGCAACCAGCCACTGGAAAATGGGTGTGCTGAGTCCCAAGAACAATCCCTGTCCCCAAAAATACAACACTACCAGGCTAAGCTCCTGCTCTGAGTGGATGAGGTGAGCATGCTACGTCAGCTGGCACTTGCTAAGAGCTGCTATCACTGAAGTACTGGGTCATATGCAACAGTTTTGTGGGAATACAGCCAATCTAGGGCCATGAAAATTGCAACATACATAGGTTATGGTCCTGCCTACTTATCTGTACTTATAAATAGGATTAATACACAACAGAAGAAAGAATTAAAAATTCTTTGGTATCACCACTTTAAAAACTGCAAGTTCAAAAAACTAGTCTTACTAAAAATCCATCTAGTTCAGTTTCCTGCAAAGCAGAACAAATTACCGCTTTTCCCTTGCCACACCATGTGCACGGCTGCACTACTTCACACAACTTCATCATCCAAATTACATCATCCAAGGAGTCTGAAGGTTCTGTATTTTAACTTGATTTAACAAGTGTGTCTGTCCCCTCACTATTCAAGCTGTTCAGAATTTGGAAACCAGGATTAATTGGTGAGATAGCTGCGGAAGTTCCATTTACATTTCCTTGGTGACTTGCTTCTGGTTTGAAAATTGCCCCTGTATTGAGAGTTTTATCTATAGTAAGAATTCATTTATGATGAACCTAGCCCATTAACATGTCTTCAAGAACTTTTTGTGAGACACATTAGCAGTAAACTTTCAAGTTTTACTACACCAGGATAACTGCGTTCTCTCTATGCTATCTGACCAACAGGCATGGCCCATCTCCAAATACAAAATACTGATTAACACCCATTATTTATTTAACCAATATAGTCAAGTTTGTGTTATAGTTTCCTGTCATGTGTTACTTTCAAAACTTAATCTAAAACGTATGCAATTTCTCAAGTCTTCTTAGGTCCACATAAGTACAAAAAAATGAGTGATAAAAATAAAGCCTAACTCCACTTGTTCCAAGATCATTTAAACATCCTGTAAAGGCATCTTAATCCATTCTTTTTTCATTGCAAACCCCTTTGTTATTGTTTTACATAGAAAAATGTTGAAGACCATGACTGTAATTTCCACATATGGATGTTACTTCTACATTTTGAAGGCTGTCTTTCTAGATCATGTGATTTAAGCATATTAATTTTAATTGTTTAAGAGTGCTGAGTCTGTTTCAATAGGTCACGGCTATATTCACATTTATTCGGAGCCCATAATACACTATTTCTAAGCAATTTCTGTGCTGCCTGCAAGAGCTTTGCCCCTTTTGCCTGTCCTTTCTGAAGGGTCATTTTTGGCAAGTCTTCTTGGAACGACTTTCAATTAAAAAAATACTGCTACTTTAATGACTCTCCCCATATTTTTGTTCCTATAAAGATGCTGAACCAGTACTTTACAGTCAGTATTAGAGAGATGTGCTTCAGTAGTTTTAGTCTCATTACAGATTTAAGAATGCAAAACTCACTGCTAGTTTCCACAAAATGTTAGGTTATTCACAATGCCATTTTTTCCCCCTTCACTGAGAAGTTCACTTGGCTTTCACTCTATTCTCTGTTTCACACTTAAGGGAATGGCCAACACTGCTGCTCCCCAAGTAAGAGAAGTGACCAGAATCTGCATTATGAGAAAGTGAGAAATGCTCTCCTTGGCACAACCAACAGCCCACCCATTCCAGTATTTCCTTTCACAGAATGGCTGTAGATGTTATTCAGTGACAACACACAAACCTGAATTTCTGATGCCTACATTCCTGACACCATCCCCAGGATCCATTAATTCATTGTCAGGGACATCAAGAGTACAGCCTTGTCTCATCATTTTAGTATCACATACAGACCCTTTACATGAACTCCCCTAATTCCTTTTAAATCTGCTCTGCACTTCCATAATAACAGCCTCAATATTCTTTTGAAGTAACTGAATATGATCTATACACTTCTCAAATTGCATTAAGATGCAATGTGTTAAAAATGAGCCTCTTGCAAAGTGCCAGATTTCCGTAATTCCAAGATGTACAACTTAGCTTAGAAACATGACCATTGACCTCAACACTAACACAATTTACAGCTACTGCTGGTGTAGTTTTAATGAAGTTTTGCAATTTTCCAAGATTTGCTTCATAAATTATATTCGTGTATTCAAAAGTAAAAGGCAAGAAGAGAGATAAAAAGCTTAAAAATAGAACTTTTATTCTCCAAACACGCTACAGTTCAAATTCTGCAGCTACCAGCACTGGACACTTCAGACACAAGCAGACACATTACTTAAGAGGTACCTACCTAACTGATGATTCAGTATGAGCTCTTAAAGTCTATTATACTACTGCAGTGGTGAGGCACTGACATGTTTCATGTTTACAAGCATAACTATTTTATTTTTCCCTCACTTCAAAACACCTTGATCTTTGTAGAGAAGAATACATTATTTTCATAGAGCTACACTACACTGCAGGTCAATAAACAGTTCACGTAACTTGCTGGCTTTAGTATCCAAGACCAACCAAGCATTTTCTTCCTTCCTCCTCCTGCCTGTATCCATCCCACAGCCTTCAACCATCTTTTATTGCATTACTTTTCATTCAGGTCACAGAGTGACCTCATTTACAATATACCCCTGCTAACAGTCATATTAGCAAAATGAAAAGAGCAGGTACCAACAGCTGGATGTTGTTGATTAATATTTCACTGCAAACATATACTTTTCCTATTTTTCTCTATGGCCAAAGTACTGAGTAGTAAGGATATATTCATTAACTGTACCCTTCAAAATACTTCTGAAGGGATAAAACTGCACTTAATTTTTCAAATTCGTTTCCTTCTGGATTTCCTGATGGTTTTTTATGCCAAACACAAGGCTGACCTAAGACATCTGTTAAAACTACCATCACTTATTTAAGCCATACATTTCAAAATCATAAAAACTGCAAAAAGATCTAAACACACAGGAAAACTGGGGCACTACCAGCTGTTTTCCTGAGAACCAACAATTATGCAATACTGATTAAACTTTTGTACCAATTAGTATGATGTGCAAGCTTTCATTTCAACCAGTAAGTCAGAAATATACAAACTAACTAACCTTTCATCAGCGGTCTCATATATACAACATTAGCCAACTTGATTATCAGTCATTATTTATCCTCTTTGCAAAAAGACTCAATTACAGAGCTCAAAGAAATGAGTTCTGTAACTTGGCTAGCTTGTGTCCAAAGCAAACAAAGGGAAGATCAAGGAAGCTTTAATGTTAACTTGCTAACAAATATTTTATTATTCCAAACCACCTCTAATTCTACCTCATGCTACATGCACCAAATTATACCACAACCACAAAAAGGTGTAATCTAGTTACAGAAGTTATATACTGCACAGAACAGAAGCTAATATTAATTTTGGGCAGATATTTAGTGTGAATAGCAATAAGCTAGTAGGTTTCTTGATAGCTAAAAATTGAAATAACTACCGCATATAACAAGTTATTTGGAAATTAAGTCTCCATAATTTCACAAGCCAAAGCTAAACGCAGCATGTCCCTCTTGAACTATAATGCACCTCCAAAACAGAACAGTCTGACTAACCACTTACACAGGGACAAAAAGCTGCACCAATTCCAAATTCAATGTGTTAGAGAACAGATTGGAAAAAGGAAAATAAAATTGTGCCGTATATGAACAAAGTTACATTCATTGACTCATAGAATCATTTAGGTTGGAAAAGACCCTTAAGACCATAAAATCCAACTATAGCCATGGCAATTTACAAAATTTATTTTCCAAAATCCTTTCCAAAGATAAACTGCACTTTGCTTCAGGATCAAGCAAAAATGTCCATGCACCCCAAAAAGCTCAATCTGTTTGAAAGAGAATTGTACATTTTCTCAGTTATGTCCCTCCTTACAGGTTATTGGTTTACACCATGACAGTCTCAGAGAGGATTCTTTGCAAATGAAACTGTACTAAAAGACTCCTTCCACCAAGCCCCAGAGACCAGTTTACAGCTAGCTCTAAATAAAAAGTTCTAAGCACAGATAGTGTGGGCAAACTCCTCAGCAACAACTGTTTCACGGATCTATTCACACCACACTTATTAACGTAGACCGCAGCCTTAAGTGACTGGCTCTCAGAAATAATTCTGACTCTCTCAAAACCTCTCCTTCCCAGCCCTTCTATTAACAGCTAAGACACAATCAACACAACACAGCATATGCTGGATCCAACTGATCTGCTTTTGTCTGACTGGATCAAAAGCAGGGGCACTATGGTTTGAAAACCCAAACATTCACCAGGCTAATTAACAGACACTGACCAACTCACTTCTCACCATTGGTCCTTACACAGCCTGGGTAGGGGGGAAGAGATCAGTCATGTACCTCCTAAGGAGTTTCAAAACTGCTGCTGCTCTCTCTTAAAAAAGCCAGAGTGACTAAAGAATTAGCATTGTCTAATTTATAGCTAATTTTCTGTAGACTTCTATGTAGAAACACGCTTTTCCAGGCAGTCTCATCCCCTGGTCAATGTTACTTGCATTCAACAAACAAATCTGTCACCCTGCTATGGGACTACTGGAGTGATTTCTAGCATAGCTCAAGAAGGATGAATTTTATAGAGTTTTAAAAAAGTCAACAGCAGACTACCTACACATTACAGATATAAGAGAAAATTCTTGGCAACCAGCCCTGAGCTGTGTTAAGGCAGAGAAAAGAACAGGGTGTCAGAATGGCCCGAACAGGGTGGCAGAATGGCCCTTCAGCCTGAACAAAACTATGAATGCTACAGAAATGGAGCATGGGGGAGACAGGCAAGGAGCAAACTTGAAAAAAAGCTGTTGTGTCTAAGACATCAGAAGAGATTAAACCTTCACAATTGAGGCACTGCAGTGCAACTATTCACTGTCAATATCAACAAGCAAGAATAGTTTTTAAATGTTTTCATGGCAATTTGAAGCTAAGCAAGAAAAATTTGATGATGCAGCTTATAAACACCTTTGTTAGTAAATCCAGGTGCTCTGCACTGAGCAAAATGAGTACTCAAAGAGTGAAAAATTGGAAAAATAGAAGTTTGGTTACCCACAAGAGTTAAACGCAAAGTTGGTAATTCTAATATTAAATTCTAAAGCAATCTATTTTATGAAAAACTATGCATATCAGATTCTGCAGTTTATTTTGAGCATCAGCCCTTTCAGGTTACAACAGGAAGTTAACAACAAAGATAGGTCTTAAAGTTGAGTACAATCTTCAGTATTACAGCACAAGGTAGCCTTTATACTGCGTTCATACAAGCATTTTCAGTTTAGCTACAGCATACTACACTAAACCTTAACAAAACTTAACAGTAGTCTGTTTGCATAAATATCACATTTTTAATGTAAGCATTCTACTGTGTGTGAGAGCTGTCGAGTTTTGAAACTTGTGTGGGCAATCCAGAAACAAGGCTTCCTTGCAACACATTCAAGTTTCTTCTATTTTATTTTATTCAATAGCACCTTTAAATGGAACATTGTAAAGGAGTAAAGAATTGTCTGTTCTCTACAACTACAAAGTAGTTGTATTATGCACCAGCTTCTTTTACCTCTCTGGGCACCAAATAGAAGTAGTTTAAGCACTGCATTAGGAAATGTCTAACTAGCCATAAATAGAAACACAATTGAAAAGCTAAGTCAATGAATATTACACAAGATTTGAAAACACTTTAGTATTCTAGAAAAGTTGCAAGTATGCCACAAGAAGTTAAATTTTCTCTCAGTTTTAACATCAAGCAGCATTAAATATCCTGCCATCTAGAACATCAGGCTTTAGTAATAGATCCCCTGCCTGAAAAATACAGAACAGTAATGGGCATAGCCTAATGAACAGTCTATTAACCCTAAATAAAGGTCAATTGATATACAAATTCTATCATAGACAGACCTCTAGACTGGAAATTTCTGTGAAAGATGCTAAAGAGCACCCGTTTTACAGGGCTATTACCTTGTCCAGGTCTTGGGGTTGCAGATGTTCCAGCAGATGGTAGTTCAGTCTCCTGCCAATTAATTATAAATAACATTATCCGAATGCTCAGCTCCATAGTACCTTTCAGATTACATCAGTATCAATAACAAGATTCACCTTTGCACTTGATTCTGGATCAAACCTTTCAAGGATTAGTTTAGCAGTCTTGTACGTTTCCTTTTCCATTACTTCCTCAAGCTGAAAACAGAAAGGTTCCACACATCAATAGATAATTTTTCAAAGAATTTCCCCCCACCATAGCCTCCCATTTACAAGCATCTTATCAATGTTACCAAAAGGCAAAGCTCATCCATGAACCAGAAGCATTTTCAGATATCTGAGGATTTGCTGTATTCAATGGAAAATAAATTTTGCTTTCAAGAATAGTTTCTAAACTCTAATGGACTACTTGTACTTAACAGCTTTATTGCAAGGAAACACCAAATATTGCTAATTGTTTACATATAATGAGGAGAATAATTACAAGCACCAACTTCAATAATGGAATGTGCAAAAATCTATCAGCCATCATTATTGGAAGTTATTAGACATGACAAGCAAATGACAGGCAATTCCTTAGATTTATTTCCTCATAGCACTTAATGCTATTAATTTAAGGAAGGTCGTTAGCCAAGTGCTTTACAGAATAAAGTCCCTGTGCCAATTAACTGCTGTCAGCATCGATTTTAGATTATTTATTAGCAGAAGCAATTAGCTTGCTGCAAATGCTGTGAAAACTCACTAACTAGAGAACAGCCATAGAATTTGCTCAAATGACTTTAAAGGCTGGATCTACATCTTTACAGCAATTCAAACTGCTTTTCAGAAAAAAGAGGACGTTAAGAATTTAAATAAAAAAATTTACTGAGAACTATGCATACTTTAGGGAGTGTAATTAAAGCACTTCATTATTAAAGCGTTTTATTTACAATGCACTCAAGTGGCTTTATAGCTAATACATGGGCTTAATTAAAAAAAGTAATCACTAGTAAAGTATCATTTTAGTGGTTAACAGCCAACATCAGAAGCAGCTTAACTTTCAAACTCAGATAGTTGATGTCATGATAAATACCTAATATGTATAGAAATTGTAATACATTTTACAGTATCTTAAGCAGACCTTTCTTCCTAGATATGCTGACTAATGGCCATATTCTAAATGTGGGGACTCTGTTCTGAAGTCTGCTGTTGGCATAAACTGCAAAACTGAAAAGGTCAGTGGTCAAAAAATTTAATTCTCTCAAACTCATTTATCACTGCTAAAATAACAAATGGTGCAGGTTAACATGAATTTTATGCCATTATTTAGCTAGTAAGAAACTAAAGTTTCAACCATTCTGCATATACAGGCTGTGCAGGAGTTTTGCACTGAGACAGACCTCAGGATTACAAATAGACCTCAGAAGCTAAATAAAAATTCACTCCATTTAAAGGCTACTGTGTATTCATTTAACACTCACTCCCTCCAGACACTTCTTGAAGTTTGAAGCAATGAATACTATCCACGCTGTTAATTAAGAACTGTTGAAACAAAAGGGAGTGAAGAAGGAAGTAAAAATCAATTTCCTAACTTGTATTTCAGCATCACTTTGGAGTTAACCCACTAACTTCGTAAAACAAATGCCACATAGTGCCATAAGAGCAGAATTAATGACCTAATAGGAAAAATAAAGTATTTACTGCTTATAAAAGTAAAAACTGTAAGACAGACTTTTATACAGAGGGATAAGGCTAGTGAGGTGAAGTTGCAAAGTGGAGAAGCATTAACAGTCAGTGCTAATATTTGGCTGCCAAGTCCAAATTTAAAAAACCCAATTCATTTCACATCAATGAACATAAAATGCATGCTATTGTCTGTATAGCCAAAAAGAAAAATGAGAAATAACTTTCTGCAGGACAAAATGACCTTTAAGAGAGAAAAACCAGAATGCTCCACCATCAGTTGACACTTTCTTTACCTAAAGCACTTCTCACCACAGCAGTTTTAGATAGTATAGTAACTATTTGTGGATACATAAGTTTTGCAAAAAAAGTAACATTATTTTGAAACATAATTCAACTCCCACCACAAGATTCAGATGTGGAAGTTATCCCCCACTTTACATAGTTTCTGGATAATTCAATGAGTTCCTCCTCATATTTTGAAATTCATACATAGCTTTGAAGTTCTAGTAAAGCTGAATCTGAACAAGAATTCAGTATCACAAATGACTACAGATTTCTTGAAAATATATAGAAATTGTCAGGATTTCTACAAGCATATTCACATTTCTCATGCTTTCACTTGTAGAGTACACTTTTCTAAAGTAAATTGAAATTTGGCTGACAATACCAAATAAAGAATCAAAAAGGTCCAAGTTTACTTACTGTGAGGGAATCAGTATAATTACCAGAAGAAAGTAAGAGCCTGAGTAAAATTTAAATACTACTTCTGTGTTTGCATAGCAGAGGAAACTGGCTCTTGTGCCAACACAGGAAGCTCATTTATGAATACAAACCAATACAACACTGACTTCTGGAACATTCACCATCCTGAAGCATAATCTTGGAAAGGTTAACTTAATGCTGAGCACTAACACAGCAAATTGCTCAACACCTCTTACTCTTTTTCCAAAATACAGTCTTCTCTGAGATCCAAAACTTTTCCTACAAAATCATTTTCTACTTTCTGCCAAGGGCGTAACTCTTAGTCTATCCTTATCAATAAAACTATAAAGCTGAGCAACCGAAATTACAAGTGAACTTTCTAAGAAAGGTAATACCAGCCTAAGCATGAATTTTTCATGGAATTAATCAGATCTCAATAAAGAAGCATGGTACCACATTCTCTTCTTATGAACAATTGTATGGATGAACTCCTTCCCAACAGGCAACCAAAGAGAATTCTGTGGGAATGACATCAGCTGCCTAAATAGAATAGTACACGAAATGTATTTTAAGCTCCCAAAGACTTAAGTACTGGCATGGTGCAAACCACTCATTACTCACCATACTCCTATATGAGTTCATAAATTGAGAATTATTTGGTATGTCAAACCCAACTACGAGGAGGTCTTTCTTTATGTTCACACAAAGCCATGAAACTCATCTCAGTGTACCATTTAAGACAGACCAGTACACGTAGCAAAAGTTTTATTAAAATCAGAAATAAATCATTTAAGTTACAGTAATCAATCCAATCAGATCCATGCCAACATTAAAATCACCAAGGTAACTGACCCTTCATCAGTAAATATGATTTTTAACCATATTTTGAGTTTCCAGTTGCAGATTTGCAGTACTTCAGCATTTACTGGTTAGACAAAACTGGGCTTATGCAAGAACCAACTCCTAGCAGAGTTTATACCACATACTGAAAGTTATCAAAATATATTGATTGTCTACACCTAGAAGGCTGAAGACAAAGTTGATTAAAGAGTAATTAATTTAAGTAACAGAACTCATATGCTGCATTTTTTTCCCACTACTAATGTAGCTCCAAGACAGCCTTGAAATCCGACTAGTTGTTTGTTTTGTTTTTTTTTTCCCCTAGATTAACAGATGCAATTTCTAAACTCTTACCCGAAATGGCTTGGAAGTCTTTAAAAGTCTAATATTACACTTAGCCTACTATTCAGAATAGCTGAGCAAGCTTCAGCAAAGTTTGATTCTAAAATTAGCAAGGTAATTACTATACTAGCTTCACAACTTTGTCCTCAGGCTAAGAATTATCCCATCTTTAAGACTGCTGTTCCAGGTAAACTCTCCACTAATTCCCAGTTGTATCAGCTTAATACATGTCCTGCACCCTTGCTTTAATATGCTTAACCCTCTGAACTTGCTCATCTACCCATGTTCAGGCTTAAGGGCTGACATCCTCATTAACTGAGAAACTCCGAGGCCAAAATCACAGCTGAACAGTCACGAACACAACCACAGTATCCCTTATGATCAAGGAAGGAAACAAAGTCGTATCTTGAAGTAGTGCCTTAATTTCAGCTAATAAACGTAATCCCTACCCCCAGTTAATAACTCAACATGCTTTAAAGTATTCACTAGGAAAAAAACCAGCATAAAGTCAGTTCTGCGAGAAATAAGTATTACACAAACTGAGTCAAAGTACAGAATAGACAATACTAATGGTAATTTCCAGATGAAGTATCTGTACTTGTCAAGTTTTAGACCCGCATGAGTATCCACATGACTATGTCACCAAAGCCAGAAGAGAAGTTAAACAGAAATTAATTTCTATTGAGCAATCACTGCAAACCCACCAGGGCACTATAGCAGATGAGGAGCTTAGACCATTTACAGGTAAGCCCTGTAACAACCTTATGTCCCTTCAGCACACAAGTAATGTCTGTAGGGAAAAGGTGGGCCACATGACTGTAAAACACAAGTACTGTAACATTTTTCAAAAGGACAATTGTCTTCAATATAAGATTTATCCAGCAATTAGGTAGCTGAGCTGCAACCAAGTGAAAAAGCACAGCTATTGCACCAGGCTCAGCGCCTAGACAACAATTTGCATTACAAATAAACAGGAAACACGTAATTTACTTATCCTAAATACTTGGAGGGCCACAATATAAATTTCTTAGTAAGTAATCCTATTTGCAAACTCAGCAGCAAATCACAATTCAAGAGGGAAAAAAACCCCTCTCCCACCCCATTATTTAACTGATTTTTGTTTTACTAAAAAGTAGGTTATTCATAGCCAAAGGCCCTTCTAAAGAAAGTTAATCAAACAAAACGAAATCTGACTATTACCAAAATTAAATTTTACAGATTGCAATTTATTCAGAGTGTTTATCTAAAACACAAATTGTATTCTGTCTTGTTACCTGCCTCCCCTTCCAGCTCATTTCAACATGTTCTGTTTCATGTATAATTATCTAATTTTAATGCTTAATTGAATATCTTAAATTATGATGAACCTCCCGAGTCCATCTTCTGAGTAAAAAATACCAACATGGCACAGATTCAAGAGGTTGCAGTAAGTTCTCTGTTTCTGGTTCCTCCCTAGAAACCAGGCACCTACAAGTTCACATGATAATCACAGACTCTGAAAAATAGCTGAGTTATACATTATTGGACTTCCCAGAACTCAGTTTCACTAATCCTATTTAGAAGTTCCTCTTTAATGATTAAAGCTTGACTTGCATATATACTCATGGCAATTTATACTTCCAGATTAAAATTCTCCATAGTTACACTATAATTTCATTCTTGTCTGCAAAGTATTTATGCAGTTGTTTCATTTTTGTATTGTGCATTGTTTCATCCTGGTTCTTTACAGTACATTGTTTTGATGTCTTTCATATGCAAAATACACATTTAGGTTTTTTCCTGACTTATCTTTTATTCAATGCCTTTTGTCCTAATTGCTTCTCACACAGAAAAATTCAGTATTACTAGCTCTTCTATAAAAAAAGATTTTAATGATTACAGAAAACTAAGCCTAAACTGAAATGAAGACTTTGCATTTAAGATTCCAAAAACTCTTTTGTTCTCCACTGTGCTTTTTCAGATTCAAGAACTTTCCCTTTAACCAAATGACTGTTAATTGGAAACATTAACTAATTTCAGTTAAGCAGTTTTCATAAAATAAACTTAACAGAACTGTAATGTTCATTTCTTTCCTTCCTAGAAAATGTAAGCCTCTCCAACCCCTTTGTATCCCCACTACAACCAAAAGGCACATCCATTTAAATATTAGCAAATACTCTTTACCAAAGGACAATGACATAATTAGGTTACAGATTATCTTTTTTACATCTACATTTTAAAAGTGATAAAACACAGATCATGATGTAATACCAGACTCTTACCCAACTCATTTTTGGTACTTTTGCTGTGCGTTTTTTATTAATTTAGCTACCATGGCAAAATCTAGAAGGTATGAGGTGAACACTTTGTGAAACTCATTAATAACAAAGCCTCATAAAAGAATTTTTGGAGGGAGGAGGAGCTGCTTTGGCAGGGTAGGGTTGAGGGTGGAGAGTGTTTGGGTCGTGGCAGTTTTTAAGTTTTGCCTTACAAGGCAGGTGAAGCCAACCATGTCAGAAAACAGTTTCCTCTCTCATCAAGCCTCCATATGGAGTAATTAAACTGAGAGGAAACTGCTTTCAATGTTACAAACTTCACAAAGAAGGCAAGTTATCCAAGACTTGGAACCTTTTCCATCCTAAATTTTTCTTACTGAGATTAACTCCTGATCAAGTTTGGTGCAAATATCTGGAATACACCAGTTTTAGTGCACCATAATAACCATCTTTTCTTCAAGTTTTACTTACTATTTTTTTCTTCTGGGATTTCAAATCTTCCAGCGCATCATCTAAAAGAAGGACATTATACATTAGTTTTTAAATATAAAGTAAGATAATTTCAGCACATTCTAAACATTGACTTTGCCTTGTGAAATCAGGAAAAATTATGCACTGACCACTACCAACTCTAAACAGCAGTAAACTTTGTATAAAATAACTAGAATTTTTATGTGAAAATAAATCACTTAAAATGCTGAAACTGCTTATAAATTATAGCCTACTGTTATCACTTCACAGTTATAACTATTAAAGACTTTTATGTACCATTTCCTCATTAAGCAAACCAATTCTAGCCAGTGCCCTGCTTTGACCTACATTAAAACTGGTACAACAATGGACCAAATACATTCAATCTCGTGAGTCAAAATACAGAAAAAAGCTTGAGGTCTAAGCATTAATATATCTATCTGAGATACACAGATTTACTGGCTTCAGTGTTTCACATAAACCTCTTAACATATACTAATTTCAAATGCCAGGTCAATTCCAAGCTTCAAAGCTTAGCAGAGCCCCAGTTTTGTAAGAACAGCTACCAGAAGGTCATTTTAGTACTACATGTTAAGAGACTGTTACAGCAGGCAGGCACAACACCTAACTTCTCTAAGAGGAAGAGAACGAAAACAGGCCAAATGCATGTGGGATTTTCCTGAAAGTCAATGTTCGGAGCTTGACACTCCTGGAAAACTCACTGAAATAAACCATCACCTAAAGCAGAAGATAGTCTCTCAACAATTTGCTTTCTACTACCTCTTTTCACAGCAAGATTTTAACAACTGTACAATTTTTCACCCTTTCTCAGCTCTACTGAACACTGGCAGCTTACTTCCCGCAAAAATATACCTATTCTTACCCATTTTTAAAGACAGAAAAAGCTTCATAGAACAGGACACAAAACCAAAACAAATCAAGCTAAACACCCCTATTTTTGTATTTTTATTATTTATGAATAAGCATTCCATACCGTTCAAAGTTACTTCAGGAAAACTGTTACTTAAAATTAAAGGAACAAATAATTACTTGAACTTTTCCAGAATGCAGAAATCCATTTTGATCAAATAATCCTCTTTATTAAATGTGCAAAATACTAAAACTGGTATGCACATATTTGAAAGGTTATTATTTATGCAATAAAAGGGTTAACTACAACCACCCATATTTGTTAATAGCACATGGCAAAAGACAATATTTAATCCTGGGATGGGCCACAGCAGATGGACAATTCCAGAAAGTATTCATCTTCAAATTAGTAAGGTACCTCCTTTCACCAGATTTTTCATTTATATTAGAACACAGTCCCACACGTTGCCCTACACAGATTAACAGCTTAAAATGTACTGCAATGCAGTGTGGCATAATGAAACCAAATAACAGTAGAATACAGCCAGCTATTAATGGTTACTCCAGAAACTGCAAGTGCTTTTGGTACCTAGAAATGCCTAGAACACCTTCAAGCACAGCCTTCCACAAAGCAATGCAATCAGTTTAAAGTGTGGGTGTTTCTTTCTGATCACTTTACCTACTGTACTCAACAAGAACCTCACGAAACATCTGCTCCTTCAAACGTGGCCAAATGGCAATTACTGCAAAGCACTCTCAAGAAACCAACATATCTCATCTTAATTAAACCTACAGAAAAAAAGAATTCATACTAGAGAAGTCAATACCTGCAATATACCTCATTTATTTTCTCCATGCTTTGGGACAGATCAGCCTAAATCTTTATCAGTTGTTTGCCTGACCAGTCTTAAAAACTGAAATTCCATAATCTCTCTGCATCACCTTCACTGGAGTCTAGCTACAAATTTTCTTCGTTCACAGCATCATTCCCAAATCTGATGTATACCAGTTATCCAGCACAGAGCTTTATTGTATAAAGTAACCACCTCCAGCATCTCAGTATGTTACACTAACTTATCCCAGAATAAAAACTTAGCTTTAAGCAACTTAGTTGACAGTTTGCTATCTCAGCTACGCTTTCTCCTGCTTTACTGCTTCAACTCTACATCAAATTTTTCTTTTTCAAATACAGGGGTTTTATCTCTGAGGTAAAACATTTTTTATCCAGTCTCTGGAACCACACAGAAATAATCCCTTTTGGCATGTTCTATCATCTACTAAACCCTTTAAACACAGGTTCAACAAAAGCACTAGACCTGCCTGTATGCTCAAAACAGCAATAAAGACATTTAAGCAAACTAGAAAAACACACATTTTTTTCTTACTGAGCTATGAAATGCAAATCATTTGTTTCACCTTAGAAATGAATCACACAGCACCACAGAATATATGGACAATTTTATTTCTACATAAAAATGTATGTTCTGCGCTTGCATATCAAATGCAAACATTAAGTTTAAGAAAAATTCCTAAAGTGATGTTTAACTTGTAAGCTGTCACAAATTAAATACATCATGCTGCTCTGCAAGTCATAAAACACAGTGCAACACTGAGGTTTTCCTGTATTATTGCTCACATCACCATGAGATATTGTTACAGGCTGGATTGCTTTCAAGGAAAGTCTCAAATGAATTCTAACTACTGCAGACAAGTGTCACAGATGCTGTTTTTAAATAGCATGCAGATTCACTCTAATGCAAAATTTAACAACTTTTTATATATATCTGAACACCTCCATTACTTTTTGGTTTTGTTACATGACTTCCAATTTTCCTTAACTCTCAAAAAAGCAGAAAAACACTTGCTTATACCTTTCCCTCTCAGGAAAACCTAAGTATGCCTTGGAGAACTTGGGAGAGAAAAGATAGCTTGACAAATAAGTTAGACACATCTGCTATAAATCTCTTCCCTTTTGCATAAGGATAACAGATTAAGACTGCTGGAATACTTGTGAGGTGTAAGTATCAAGGGAACTACTACTACTGTTTAGATTTCCTTTCCCCTTGCTCCTACTTCTACACCATATTTTATCCCATTACACTTTAGACACATGCAAAGACAGGAGAAAGTTAGCACAATTTTTTTAAGTGAAATGAAAGATTAAGCAGTTTCCTTCCTGCTCCTTCATGAACTACGTGGTAGAAAAAAGTTTAGCTAATACTACCCATTTCAGTATCAATTAGAAGCCTACTCTTGCCTTCCTGGAAGCCAAATGATCGAAAGTATTTACATTATCATAGCAAGCATCTTTCTCAACCAGCTACATGTTCTTTAAAAAAAAAAAAAAAAAACCAAGGAAAAAGTACTTACTATTCCTTTCTGTCCGTTTGGAAAAGAAAAAAATGAGCAGTGTTCTTATACACCAGATTCTTTAGAAGAAAAAGAATTATATTAATTAAAATATGTTACAGTAAGCATTTCTGAAGTCATTTAGCAAACAAAACACGTACCAGATAAGATTTTATTTCCCAAATACAAAAGACAGAAACCTTCAAACAGTATTTATATAAAAAACTAAAAATTAAATTAGCATCTTGTCAACAAGACATCAATATTGCTCTAAATAAAATCATCATTTATATTAAAATTAAATGTTACTTAAGGCAGAAATATTAAGGCAGCAGCAGAAATATCATCACTTGCTAAAAAATCTTCAGCTGAAAATTACTTAGTCATCACTTCTTATTTGATAGATTTATAATGCATTTTATCCAAAAAAGAAACTTACCAGTTAAAGCCCAAAATTAAGACCCAAGAGATTTGTGGGAAGAATTCTAATACAAATGAAAACCATGAGATAGAGCTATTGTACAAATTCTCTCCCAAGCAGAATTAACTGACTTGAGTCCTGGTGATTTTAGAGAGCTCTAAGTCTACTCAGTTTCTGTAGGGTTTCAGCTGACTTAGCTGGAGCAGTTTATGTCAAGATGAAGGTAAACTGAACTATGACCATTTTACATTTGAAAGGTCTCTCTGAAATCATCAGGACCTCATTTGTTTTAAAGCTTAGAATTGCCTCTAAATATTAAGCTGACACTTTTTCTGGTAAGTCACTCAGGCTAAGCCAAGTGGCAAACCTCATACACCAAGCCATTCCAAGCATCCAAACCCCTCCTAATTTAATTATATAATAGAGCCTAAATTAGCAACGTTTCATTTAAGAAAAAAACAATCTTAAAGGCTAGAAAGGTTATCTAACTAAAAGCATGCATAAGAAAGCAGGCAAAAGGCTCTAAGAGTTTTGACTTTTGATTCATAAGAACGTCTTCTGTATTTATACCATGGTTGCCCAGTTAAAAATGCCTTCAAGTATTAACAACACAATCCAAGTTAGGCAAGTTAGAGGAGGCAACTGGAATCTGAGAGCAGCCTATCCAAGGGAAGAGAAACAAAGAAGTTTAACTACGCCATGTTCAAAGATGTGCTATAATAATTGATCTAATAACAAAGGGGGATTTAGATGCTTACACAACACAAAGTGTCTTCATAAAGTACCAGAGGAAATAAATGTTTACAGGATTTAAATTGCCTTAAATACCCTGTTACACAGGCAAAAGCATTATTTCTTTTTTAATGTATGCTTAATAGTCTTCTACCCAAAGCTGTACTCTAAATATGAAATAAGTCAGACATCATGAAATAGAAAAGCATTTCCACTTTACAAAATCCAAAACAGAAGTTTAACAGCCAACCATTTCCACCAATTAAAAAAACCCCATATTTCTGTGAAAATCAGAACATGCAAATTACAATAAAATAAAAATCAGTTCAAGAAGAGCACCCTTCTAACATGCTAATGTATTTCTTCAACTTTTCAGGTATTTCAGTATACATTTTAAATTAATGAAGTTATATTCCTTATACTAACTTGCTCTACCAACATCAGTAACTTGCTGAGACCCTGAGGGACAGAGCTAAGGCAGAAAGAAGTTGGTGACTGACTGTAAGCTGGAAAAGGCAGACATACTCCCGTTTGATTAGGTCTGAAAAATCTCTAGAGCTATTACTGGGTGGCATCAGGCGTTCAGCATGGAGTCACCTCTTGACCGAGAACAAAGACAAGCTGGCAGCTGCTTGCCATTCATATCTGCCAAAAAAAAGCTGAAGGGGAATAGCTTAAGGAAAAAAAAATCTGATAAACCGTTGCAAGTCATAAGAGAACAACAGTCTGATTCTAAGTGCTAGTAAGCTGATAATCTAAATCAGAATTTTACAGAGAGCCATCTTGAGAAAAATAAGCAGAACTGGAAGACAAACTACAGAATAAAAGTCCAACATGTAAATTGAAACTACAGCACTAGAAGCCATCACCTTCAATAATAAAAGCTTTCATTTCTACCCTAATTCTAACACACCTATGTGAAAGGAGGCTGGTAATACTTCCTCTGATACTTCCTCTTTCCTATCAGCATGAACAAGCCTCACACTCTAACCAAGACTTTGAAATGCTTGTCCTTAAGAACAAAATTAATTCACATTACTGCGAAAGATTAATTTGAGCTCTAATTTCTATATTAATCCTTTCCAGTCAAGATACTGCTGCCCATGTATCTTCTCCACAAGAATCCACAACAGCAGTGTATCAGTATATTACAGATAATGTAGTATGACATACAAAAAGCATCTTCAAGCTGAGGGTTTTCCACATGCTACATTATGCTGGCCCATGCTCATCAGACTTGAAAAGACTCAAATATTTACTTTTGACTTTGCCTTTCAAGTCTAAAGCTAGGGCATCTACAAACCATGCTTTTGCACAAAAGTGCTGTACAAATATGGAAGTACTTATGATCATTTCAGCAAATCAGTAAATGCACCGTGCTCCCTGTCAGTAGCAAAGATGCTCAGCAGGCTGCTCTCACCTCCATGAGAGTCTGGAGGAAGGGGAGGCAACAAAGCAGCTGTTCAGTGAGGTGGGAGCCCATTTTGTTACTTTTAGAAAAGCAGATTTCTTAGACTACAAAAGCCACTCATCAGGATAAGCAGCCAATCAGCTCAGTGGAACAAATAGGTAGGCAATACTTTCTTCAGTTCACGTACAATGAAGGCTGCATATTTTCTTGTTGAAGAAAACAGTCAATGATTTTCCAGAAAAACAGCTAATTCTGTAAAGCTAGTTTACAACACACTAAGGGTGATGACCTTTCAAGTCAATTCTGTGTTAACAGTCACCTAACACATCAAAGTAAGTCTCTCCATTCATTCTTGCATTTTTCCCAGGTTTACACGCTACATTTTACATGTAGGTAACACACCTTTGCTTGCTTCCATATAGTAATGTTGCTCTTCAAATTGCAGTAAAAATAAAACCCAAGATAATGCTCTTGTGCTTATATTACATTACGTTAAAGCTGTTCAGACACAGCTCTCTTTGCCCAGTATAATTTTGATAAGCCAAGTAACTTTAGACCCTATTATCTTTTGATGATAAGATTTAGTTCTATACTAAACCCAGACCCATGAGAGACATTCCCCTCAAAGAAAGTGTCTGCCTAACGACTTGAATTTATTTTAGAAGAAAAAATTCAGCAAGTTATGACATCTCAAGCATTGTCAAAGCAAACCCAAACCCCTGCTGAGATGTATTTTCCATCTCCTTTTATCAAAGAGACAGCAGTTAGAAAGTAAAAAAGGCATATTTACTTACATCAATGGAAATGCAAAAAATGGAAGTGTCATTGTCAGCCTTGCTGTCCATTCGTCAGGAAGACACCACAAATATACAATTAAGCATGTAATAAGATAAAGAACTGAGGAGTAGAGAAGAAGCCTTCCAACCCATAGTTTCTGTAGTCTCTGATTTTTTTCTCTAAATTCTTCTAATCTCTTTATATCCTGCAAATAAACAGGGTTCAGCCTTATTAGTGCAATTAGTAAGTGGTTTTACTAAGCTGCCTTTAAATATTTACAAAAATCAGCCCTATCAGTTTGATTACAAAAGTCAAGCAGCTTTTTGATAAATGACAATATTTGCCCAAAAATAACTTTCATAGCATAAATACTCCACTCTAATAAAGTTGTCCTATGGGCCACTTGCACCTTATTAGCAATTGGTAAGAAAAGTTAAAAATCAGTACTTTTTCACATTTGTAATGCATTAGTATATTTGGGGTAAGTGAAAAATACGAGTATCTTATGAATGGCAGTCTTTACTATCACATAAGTCACTACTAACCATTCTCAGCATTCTAAAGCTTTCATCAGGTACCTGTGGAATTTTAAATGACTCTCAGACTTTTCTACTAACATGGCAAATTGCTGGAACCTCTCCATCATTTCACTTGTTTTCCTTTCAGTACTTTCCTCACATCAAGAGTGAAATTCTGAACATCTGTATGATGCTTCTGGTATATTAATAAGCAAATGAGCAATGCTCTGCTATGTTAAACATTTTGACTGTATTTCGAGTGACAACAGAAGTACTCACACTTTCATTAAAAGGAAAACAAAAATATCAACAGCATATTTCAAAACAGTTAATTTCCTCACTGAGTACAGACATCTATCACAAATGCTGGTGAAAAATCACAATCGATTACTCAACAATCTATCCAGTTATTCTGCCCCTGACCTTACTTATTCCACTTACTAGAGTTACAACTTCTACACATAAAACCATACATTGGAGCTTTTCTAATCAACTTGATGAATGGAACTCTGCACTAGCGACATTTTCCATTACACGGGACTTCAACCACTAGTTATAACTGAATTGTGTAATCAAGGCAGCTTCATATTCATTCCCATTTAAGGATCCCTAAATAAATGTTTGCTCTGTAGTTTCTCACTATCTATTATACAGTATAGGTATTCTTTAAATGGCTAAACAGTAAGGGGAAAAAAGATAACAATTCTTCTGATATGCAGAATCTCTACTACTAGAATAATTACCAAAATAATTTTAAATTTCACAAGAATATTTTACCTAATGTGAGAGAAATACATGGCCAGCAAACAGGAAGTATATTTCTAAACAAAAAATCAAACAAAACACCAAAAAGCAAACACATACCTTATCTATTTTTTCTAATACTTCTACAGTGGAAGGCTTTGCCTGCTTACAAGGGAAAGAACAAAGATATTAATCTTACTTTAAAAACTCAGTATTTTGAGGATTACTGTACATTAACAGTTTCCTAACAAAAAGACATATTCATAATGAATTAATAAATTATCTACTTTCCATAAAGGTAAGAAGTTTTCTTTACATAAAGGTAAGAAGTTTTCCTACTTTATTGTGACAAATAGAAGGGACCATAATGAATCACTGTTTTACAGCTGGCATTACTCTTAACTGAAGGCTCCTCTCCTACATCACAGAAACTGAAAACCTCTAATGCATCTACAGTGATAATGAATGTGTGGGTGGAAAGTAAAACAAGAACAGAATTGATGAGTGGCAGAAATAGGCAAAACACAGAGGATATAGAGAGGAAGCCCTAACCTGAGTACTCCAGCTTTTTACAACCATTCATTCCATAAAAGGACACATGGTGTAAATAAATCATAAGCAACTGCAAATAAGGGTTGTCACCACCAGTAAACTCCCAGTAGCAGCAACTGGAAATTCACCTTCTAGGAATCTTTCCTAATTTCTGAGAATTATCAAGCCACAATCCTTCCCCACCCTTCACATCACAAATACAAAAACCACAGCTCACAGTGCATCACCCTGCAAGTGCGTTTCTATTATATAAAACTGAAATTCCACCTAAAGTTTCACCTTTAATGGAGTTTTGTACAGAAGGCTCTGGAGTCAATTGCTAATAAGCAAAGGCAAACCTAGACTCAACCAACTCACACCCGTCAGGAGAGGAGTCTAAAACCTCATGCCTCTTCTTCCTCATAAACTCAGCACAGCACTCAACAACCAATAAAAGCAGATAGGAAGGCAGACTTGTACAGGAGTAAGTAGCTACCAAATCATTTGTTACAACAGCCAGAAATGTATTCTGCACATACCCATTTTTACCTAGGTCACCAACCTTTCATATCACAGATGCTGCGGTTTCTAATCCAGTGATGCACCACAGAAGTATTTAGATTAACAGAAAGAATTACAACTGTATTTTTTTAAGTTAACCAAGCTAGTGCCAGACTGGTACTGCAGAGTAAATGAAGACCAACAGCAGAGTTTTGCAGCTTAGTGATTTAGGCAAGAATACTTTTGGTCATGATATCTCACTACTGGAGTTTTAAGTGACATATCCACAAGAGTTTAGCATTACCATTCAGCCAGCATTAATAGTCAGCATATTCTAGATACTCCCATCTTCTAGACTAAAGGTTATTACATTGTTACACAATGCTACTTACCCTCCATCTTGAAATTAATGCACCCATCTTCTATTTTGGACAAATGCTGGCAGAGCTATCAATCTTCTACAAGAATTCACAGCTAGAAATAAAGCATTAAGCATTTATGAGCAATCTAACAACGCAATCAAAGATTCGCAAATTCATTCCAACATCTTAAGAAATCAAAATATTGTATAAAGCCATTGTCTAGCTATCTACCTATGTGTTATTTTTAAATTCAGTTTTCTGATTCACAGGCCATCCTGTAAGTCAGTTGATCAGCTCAGACGTGGCCCAAGTTATTTTTATTTTGGAAATACTTAACCAGAGGGGAGTTCTCAAAAACACAGGCACAAATGAACTACAAGAAGAGTCACCAAAATACTCCAGCAGAAAAACAATTTTAAAAATGTAGTATTGGGTATTCGGCATGATACTGATTTCCAGTTATTTCCTCTGCTGCCCCTAGGGATAACTCAGTATAGCTTTTTAGCTGTCACTCTAAGCCTTCAGCATTAATATCCTTCAGTTCATGAGAAAATTTCTCAAATAAATCTATTTCCTTTTCATGCATTCATCAACAGGAACATGCTGGATAGGACTGTTGTTCTTTTGTGTGCTCAGTTTTAAGTTCAAAGAACCAGTTTCAGAGATTTCATTTGCTATACAAAAGCACTACATTGGCAGATCCTCCCTGCACAACTCAGTCATCAGCACATCAAATGACTCTAAAACAGTTCCAAAGGGGCAAGAGCAGCTCCCCTCACCCTACACAACCTAGAACCCAAGAACAACATGAACTTGATGATCTGAGTCTAAGCTCCTGAACCAAAATTGTAGCAATTTTCCATCAGATTGAACCTTAGGATGGCAGACTTTCTCTCCAGTCATTTAACATACAAGTTTCTTACCTATTGAACAAAAAAAGCAATCAGGTCAAAACAACCCTGACAGTAAACTAATGCTCAATCCCAACCAGAGCTCAAACCTTTCTCATTCGGGAATGAAACACTAACATTTCTTAAAACAAAGCACAGATCTAGCTAGACAGAAATGTAAGTGATCATCCTCTTGTTCATTAAGTTTCCTCTGGCCAAAAATGGAAATATGCATCTCAATCCAAATTTGTTTTCAAATTGTCTGAGGCCGTTAGAACAATTTAATATGCACAGGATGTGCATTGCTACTGTAGTCTGGAAATGTCTTCACCTTTTAAGAAAGCCAAGGGCTTCAGAAATATAGGCCCTACTGGTTTCACAAACCAATCCTTAAAGACAAGGAAATCCATATTGGAAATGCCATGAAAATGAAGCTAGAACAGATGGGCAAATTAGCTCCACTGCTGACAAATTAGTAGCACAAAGGGGTGAGATGTAGAAAAGCAATTACCCCTTGGACTCCAACAAATTCTCAAAATAATCACTACTGCAGCAACTCACCTCAGTAAAACAGCGCTCTTTTTTTTTTTTAACACACAGTCTAACACCAAGAATT
Source organism: Chamaea fasciata (assembly GCF_029207755.1). Lineage (NCBI taxonomy): Eukaryota > Metazoa > Chordata > Aves > Passeriformes > Sylviidae > Chamaea > Chamaea fasciata. Next base: position 17,342,790 of record NW_027094093.1, on the reverse strand, counting down.
TTACACAACTGTGACATTACAAATACAGGTGACTTTTTGCACAAGTACTGCAGCAGATCTGAGCCTACACTTTCTCCCCAGATATTTCTGCAGACATGGATGGCTTTCATATTGTTTTGCACTAAAGATCCTGTGTCAAACAGCCAATTGAGACGTCTGTAAAGCCAGCACAAGGCTCCCAAATCTAGCTTGTCTCCCTAGCATTGCCACTGCCATTAGGAGCAATGGTAGCTCAGTTGTGGACATAGAGAGAGATAGAGATGCTCACATGGCCCTTGTGTGTGCCATTTTCCTTCAAACCATAGTCCAAGAACCTCTCCACTAGAAGTGTTACAGGATCTTTTGGGAACAAATTATCCATGAGCTACTGGTGACTCTGACCGACATCAATAACACATTCACAGTGCTATTGCTACACAAGGTTTTTTTAAATATCTGGCAAATGCTTGGAAGAGAAACAGGTCCGACAAGTGTCACTATGCATGTGATTTTACAGGAGCTGTGATGATGACAGGCTTTACAGATGCTGCTTTGCAAGTCTGTAATACTACCAAAACCCTTCCCCAAAGAGGCATTAAGGGATTAGGGCCACTAGATTCACATTTACAGTTTAGTCACTGAATCCTCAGTGAGGAGATGGAAAATTTTCTGTGATTATGATGGAGTGCCTTTGACATTTACCTTCTTCCCCTCTCCTCTTCTTGACATGACAACACAAATTGTCTTCCACTGTTTCAAACTCTCCTCCTTCCTCCTTACCTGCCACTCCACATACCCACCACTAATATCCTACTATTCATGGCCAGAGGTCATCCACAAGTTGCTTCCATCCAAAATGATTGCATAGGACTTTTCCCTTCTGAAGTGCTGCACTCTAGCACAGAGCTGTGCATTTCACCGACTAAGCAGTAGTGCAGCTGGACTTATTTCCACACACATTATCACTGACGTAATACACAGGTAAGATACCTGCAACATGTCCTAGGCTTAAAACAGACTAAAGAAGCATTAAAAACACTGAACAGAGCGGCTTATGAAAACACTACTACCAATTTCATTACCTGACTCTCTCAAAAATATTTATAGCAGCTCCTCTACTCCCAAAACATTTAAGTAATTTATCAAAAAGCAGGAGTTCCAGAATAAGTGACCAGAGCAGAAAAGCTTCTCTTTTGAAAGAGACATAAATACACTAAGCCATCCACGCCCATTCACCCAGGTGGAGAAAATAGCTTCATGATCTCATTACACTTTTATCAAGTTAGTCTCAAATTTCAAGCTTGTTAATATTTTAAAGATTAAAAGTTCTCCAAAAACTCTGTCTCCCAAGTAAATTTTAATAACTGACATGCTGAAACTCCAGACAGAATATCAAGAGAAGACAAAGTACAAGGGAAAAAAAAAAAAAAAACAAAAGGGGTTAGACACTTGTAATCAAGGCCTTATATACAGACATAGAGACCTCTCCCCTAAAGGAATGGACAATACTTTTGAAATAGATCTGTTTTGCAAACTTTGTGATTCCACTTTATGTAAGTATTTTTAGGTATTTACCATCACAAAGAACAGAAGTTCTACCTTTCAAATTGAATCTCCACTTCTGCTCACAGTTCGCTCACATTTTACTGACCTCAGAAACTTCCACTGGGACCATAAAAAGTTTCTCCAGCTGAGTGCCGTGGACAAGGAAACAAGCAAAAGCAAACCAGGAGCATCACCCAACATCTACTTCTGGTCTGTCCTAGGACGCCTTAGCTACAACAAAATATTAAACTTTCTTCCATTTAAACTTCATTTTCGGCTGTTTCCATCTGGAAGCATTCCACAGAGGTCCTATGCTTTACAGAGCTTTAATTAAAAGGGCGAATTAGTTCCCATACGGGCTGCACGGCGACGGAGCTGAGGGTGGGTCAGGCGCTCTTTTTTGACACCCACCCCCTCCCAGGCGGGGAGCGGCCAGCGCCGGGCCCGGCGAGCAGGGCGGGCCTCCCTCGGCAGAGGTCAGCGGAGCCCCCGGCTCCCGGCCCGCCAGCCGGGACCGCCGCACGGCGCCGCCGCTGCCCCGCCTCCGGGCAGGGCGCCCTTCCCGCAGTCAGGGGCTCCCTCCTCAAGGCTGCCCCGCGGCCGGGAGGGAGCACCTGCCGCTCCGCTTCCTGCCTCGGGGCCGGTGCCTGAGTGCTGTTATGGGGAGCGCCGGGCGCCCCTCTCCCGCCACCCCGCGCCCCCCTCTCTCACCGCGGGGCCGCTCGGGGCCGGGCCGGGCCGCGCATCCTCCCCCGCCATCACGTACCTGCCGCGGGCCGGGCCGCGCATCCCACCCGCCGCCAACGCCGCCGCAGGAGGAGCGCGGCGCCCGGGCGCTGCTCCCACCAGGCCCCGCGCGGGCGCGGCAGCCAATCAGCGCCTCGGTGCCGCGGGGCGCGCTGGAGCGGGGCGGGGCCGGTCCGTGCTGCGGGCGGCGGCCGCGGGCGGCGGGCGGTGCGCGGTGCTATGCTCCCCTCCGCTCTGTACGGTGCCGTACTCGGCCGGACCGCATCGCAACGCTCCGGATCGGACCCGACCGTGCCGTGACGTGCCGTGCGCCCCTCCCGCCGCGCCTGGGGCCCGGCCCCGGCGGTGTCCCGGGCGGCTCTGCGCAGCCAAATCGAAGTGGGGCGGGTATCGGAAGGCGCTCACCGCCGGCGGGGCCGGGGGCGCCAAGCCAGTCTTCCTGCGGCTCTCGCTGATTCCTGTTACTGAAAATAAAGGTGTTTTAGTGCAAAACACGGGGAACGTGAGGGTCAGCCTGTGTTGTCGAGGTTTGCAGGCCTGAGGACGCTGGTGTTCAGCCAATGAAGCAGCGCTGACAGAGAGGCGCCGTGCTGGATGAGTGTTCTGCAGGCAGGCGCCGAGTGTCTTCAGGGTCACAGCAGAGGGCCGCTCTCACCGTCACCTTCGTTCCAGTCGGCATGTGTTGAATATCTTTGGAGGGAAGCAGAACTCTGAATTTTCTTTAAATCTCATCTCTGTAATATCAATGTCCTCTCCCTTGGTGCTGTACTTTCATCAGCTTTCTTAGGTCGCTGACACCCATTCCGTGCCTCATGCCGGCAGGACACAAGAACAGAGAATAAATACTTGCTCTGTTTGCACTTTCTGGCATGTCCTGTTCAGAAGTTTTACCACTACAGTAACACAAGTGTATGTGCATAGATGTGGAAGAAAGTCCTTCAAAGTACAGTAGTAAAAATTACTATGCAAAAACATTTGCAGTAAAAATTCCTATGCAAAAGCTGTACATCTTCAGCTGACCCTGCATTCTTGAACTTATATGTAACAGTGCATCATAATACAGCCTATCAATGCTGGGTTTCTTCAAGTTGTGGTAGGTTGACCCTGGTCAGGAGGTAAACACCCACACAATCTCCTGTTCTGCCCCCTCAGGAAGATGGGGGGAACACTAGGGAAAGTCAGAAAGTTCATTGATAGGGTTAAAGGAGTTTAATAAGCGAATGAAAGGAAAAAAAAAAAAGTGATGCAAAGGAAATAACTAACCACCGCCCACAAACAGACTGATGCCCAGCAAGTCTTCCAGCAGATGATTATTCTGGAAGACAACCCTCCCCCCCCCACCCACCCCCACTTTCTTATTCTGCAATCCCAGTTTTATTGCTGAGCATAACATTATGTGGTATGGAATATCCGCTTGGCCAGTTTGGGTGTGCTGTCCTGGCTGTTTCCCCTCGCAAAATTCTTGCCTAACCCCAGCCTACTCTCTCAGGGAGCCGAGCATGAGAAAAGGTAAAGCCTCGATGGCGTGCAAGCCTGTTCAGCAATGGCCAAAACATTGCTGTGTCAGCAGTGCTGCTCTAGTCACAGAATACAAAACACACCAGCATATAGGCTGCTGTGAAGCAAATTACTTCATCCCAGCCAGACCCCGTACATAGACTCAAAATGACTAGGCAAAGCTTTTAGGCCAGGAGAGAACAAAAGATATCCCACCGCCTATCCAGGCAACACAATCAGCTTCAAGCTTTAAGTGGTAGAGCTGCTGAGTCTGATCATCTGCAGGCATTCATTCTTAGTCTGAACATTGGGAAGTTGATCCTTTTAGTTCCCACCAGTGTTCAGTGTGAATCTTGCTGCCTTACATGGTTACATTAGCAGATAAGCAGTAACTTTAACTGTGAATCATGGTTTAGAACTGGCTTCAAGACACTTCATTCAAATCAAAATAATGGTGGTCAGTAGAGAGCCACTGACTACTGGAAATACTCTGCTATCGATTACAGAGGTCACCTACATATACAGCTTCATTTTTCTCATTGAGGCTTAGACTGTTCCTGCCTTTCTGTGTGGAAAAAAGAGTCAGTGACTGAGCCTCTCCTACTCTTCAGGCTGCACTCTAGAGCCACTTCTACTTAAATCCTTGTAACAATGACAATCACTTTGCTGAGGGGATATCTTTCTTTTTTTGTTTCAGATCAATTGTCCACTTCTGACTTTGATACCTCAAAGTAAGGTGTTGCTGGAGGGAGGCTGATTTAAATCTTCATTTTTAAGCTAACACATTGAAGTGTGCTGACATCTTTTCCATGGTCTAGTATCATACCCACTTGAAATAAACGCAGATAATGAAGATGCCATGTTTAAAGGCATTTGGAAATGCTGCAGGCAATACTAGTGTCTCCAAAAATCTGCTGCATTTTTTTTGCCTTTTTTTCTTTTTTCCAGAAATGTCATAAATACTTTCAAGTCACAACAAAATTGATTCATGGTTCAGGGCTGAACCAGAATTGTGAAGGAGATCCCAAACTCTACTTCTGTCCTTGGGACCTTTTACAGAGTTGTTTTTTATGCAGGCCTCTGCCATGAAGGTTCAAATCAGTGCTACTCAGTTGTGGATCTCTGTAACTGGTAGCTTTAAAAAAGTATTGTTAGCTCCCATTACTGAACCTTACATGCAGATAAGCCTCTCAGCTGGGTGATGTTATGCTATAGCATGCAGCTCCCTGTTTGCTTAAGCACCAAGATCTACCTAAAAAAAAGAAAGTATGCCCAAGTAGATGCTGAGGATAATAAAACTGAGTATAAAAACATAACTTTGAATCAGCCGGCTTAAAATTTTCATTAATCTGGTTCAAAACTGCCCCCTACAGAGTATTTAAAACTCTTAAATAGATTCCCTTGAAAATCTTTCATTATCAGTGGGTTTACTGTTTAACCTGACTTTGCATAACAACTCTAGCAGCAGAGTACATCTTCAGAATTTTCCCCAGCGTCATAGGCAGCATTTAGCACTTTCCGTCCCTCTATATGCAGAACACTGAACAATCAACTTATTTTAAAAATCAAACAATAAGCTTCTTTTTAAATGTTTTGGTTTTGCACCCTAAGACTGCTATTGAGAAGAGTTTTTCCATGGTAACACTTGTAGCATTCCTATATTTTATCAATATATGTAGCCTAGTAGTCAAATTTATTTTTCTAAATAGGTATATGGGTCTGTACATCATTTGGAAAATGCTGTCTGCTTAAGAGATTCTTAGTGTTGCCAAATTGAGGTTTCTTATTTAAAACGGACCCTTTTGGACTCCCCTGGCTGGTGAGGCCATGTGGATGCTGGGGAATTTTAGATGGGGAAGCAGAATCTTTGTTTACACTGCCAGTGGAGATGTGATTGTAGCAAATGAAGGTGTATATATAGCTTAAAGATCATGAACTTCACTACCTATACCACTAGGACTATACACTGTGCTATCTCACCATTTTTTTCACATCCCAGTTATTGGGAATTAGGTGTTGCTGTACATTGCATTGCTCAGGTTGAACCTGGGGTACTGTGCCCCGGTTACTTGGGCTGCCTTGGCCATTCTGTGCTCATTGCCATACGCAACCAGGGACTCCTGGAGAGCACAGCTTCACTCCAGGCCACTTCCTCATGCCCTGGGGGCACCTTAGTGATTAAAGCAAGCCCAAGGTGTTAGAGACACAATCCAGGCTCTCCTCAGCTCTGCTCTCCACCTGCAAACCCACTCTACCACCACTGGTGGTATAAAGGTGGTGCCAGCTTTGGGTGGCTGCAGCATCCTGACATACCATCCTCAGTGGAGGTTACCACAGCCAGTGGTGTTAGTGGACACCAAAATGTAATCTGGTCAACAATAGACCACATGTCTTGAGGCCTGGAATCTGTTTTCTCTGCATCTTGAACAGAAGGAGTGCTTGCTGGTATTTTATAAATGACACACATTTTTGAATGTTCTATGTAATTCAGCTTTGGGAAAAATATAATTTTGTTTATGTATGTTTTATTTCTAATATATTTGGAAAAGCAATATAGGAAGAAATTCTTTTTTACCAATGCAAAGAAATACATACACAATTCAAAACACATATGCAATTCTTAACATTTTTGTCTTTAGTTAAAAAAAAGCCTCTACTTATCTCTTAACTGATTTGTCTGGTTATGATGGCTCCAGACTATTTTCTTGTCTTGTTTTGTTGCAAGTCCCAGTTATGACTGGGGCTGTGAAAAGAGCAAGAGAAAATTGTTTATATTACAAGGGACAGATAGAGCCCTAGTAGAGGGAATTGTTGAGCTGGAAGGAGTTGAGGCCTGAAGGCAGATAAAAATTGGTAGCTGCAAGAAAGCTTAAAATTGGACTAACCAAATCTATTGTGTTCAATTTTTTACATTCAAATAATTTCAGAGCATACAAAAAATCTGGAACTCCTAAGCGGGGTTGACTTCAGTGACATATTTTGACAAGATGTGCTTTACAACAAGAGCACTGGGAAAGATATCCTAGTTTTGATTTAATTTTTCGTGTGTAATAGTATATGCTTCTTTTGATGTTCTGATCCGACTGAGTAGTTGGAGTATTCAGATGTCTGTATTCTCACAGTTGCCTCCAGGTCCCTGAGCCTTTTGATATTTCATCACTTAGGGCATTTGGATGCTTCATCACTTTCATTAAGTCCTTTGCATCTGACTCTTGCCAGAAAATTATTACCTCAAAAAGAAATATATAATCCAGCAGGTCAAAAGGTGTAAAATCAAGTGAAAGGCTCAAATAAAAATCTCTTAACAGTTTACAGCACACAGTCATCAGAAAGAGCCAAGATCAACTTTTCCACTTCATGAAGTATTCTTGTTGTGATTAAGACCTTTGCTTTTAGTTAATAATACTGCTATTAGTACTACTACTTACTTTTGTTATTGCCATGGCAACTGTTACTGTTGCTGTTACTGTTGGTATTGTTACATAACAATTAATGACTATGTAGTTAGCTATTATTACAATTGTTACCATTATTATTTCTGTGGTTATTTCACTGATTATTGCTGTGTCACAAATGTAAACAGTTAAAAGCCTTTAATTAATTAATTAATTAATTAATTTGTGTCTTAAACCTCTTGGTTTTTACTCTTTTATATACTTGGAAGGCAGTCAAGCTTAAAGCAGAAATGAGAGTCTCTTCTAAATTTGAGTACTATACATCTCTGACAATATGTTTAGGAACATGGTTAAACTTTGGATTATTTTTGTGGCACAATGAATTAGGGCAAGTGATTTCTTATGAAATATTGGAGTGAATGAGTTCTGCCATTAGGATCTCATGAACAAACAGAAGCCTACTGTGAAATTGTCACATGAGAAGCAGGAAGATGGTTTTGCCTGTGTTTGAGATAAGTCATGCTTCCGATCACGTATGAAATTTTAGAAGCAGTTATTACATACGTAGAAGTACCTTCCCTTCCATGATGGGCATGACTTCAAGCTTCTGACCCTTTAATGCCTATAATGAGTAAGTTATGCTTACAGTTATAAAAAATACTATATAAACAATAACTCAATGTTCTGTTAAAATAAACATACCAAATCAGTATTACCTAGTTTCCAAATTAAAGCGTGATTATTGTTGCTAAAAGTATTTGATCTGTACTAATACCTAAGTCAGTTACATTTCTTGCTTGCTGAAGAAGTTTGCTCTTTAAACAAATTAGAGTTCTGATCCAACAAGATTCCTCCTATTTAATAAACATGTGAGTACATCCTTAAATTTTATTGCCATCTATTTCCTTGAAGCTAAATGAAATAAAGAATACTTTCCAAAAGCCTTTTTAATATGGTGTGCCTACTGGGCAAAGTTGAAACTACCCCAACAAAATAAGGGCCAAATTATGAAGTAATTTGAATTAAACTTCTGTTAACCTTAAAAGGATTTTTACTTAAGAATAATGGAATTTGGAATCATGTGAATGTGATTCGAGGGGTAAATGAGAATGTGCTGTTGTTACCACAGCAAGCCTTCTTTCCAGGGCACTGTGTGTGTGTGTGTAGAGCACAGGCAAGAGCAAGGAGAGTGTCCCATTTCTGCTCAACCTGACTGCATTTTAATGCTTTCCTATTAGTCAAGCTGGAGGAGACAGGCAATGAGAAGGAAAGTTCTAATTAGTACATATATTTTGCTTTTGATAACCGCTCAAATGGTAGATAGAACATTACCTACTCTGAATGCATTTCATACATACTACTGATTGTTACAAGAGCTTACTTTAATGAAGTATTAAATTTACATATAAAATTGTTTTCAGTAAAGTATGAAGAACTGGATCTGCTAATAAGCCTCGTTCTGGTTGGAAACCAAACGGAACCAAGAGTCCCAGAATGCCAGAAATAGGACAATAAATATTTCTGGCACAATTTCAAAGGTGCATAATGCCAGACACAGACATGTAAAAGTAATGGCAAGCGCTGCACAGATTATAAAAGAAATAAAATCACAGTTCGTAATTCATATAATCATGTTAAATAGCAGGCTTATAAACCAATTCTTATAATAAAATCCACATGCAAAAGTATCTGTGATTTCATTCAGTAAAAGATGACAAATATTAGGGCTCCCCTTGAAAGCAAATATATATATCTTGCAAGCTGAAGGACAATGAACAGTTGCTTTGTGTTCATATTTAATGGTATAAACTCTGCTAGTCTTTTCACACATGATTTTCAAATAACTTTTCAAGGAATGTGAAATTTGCAAGTGTTCAGAATTCTGGAACATATTGCAGCTACTGAGTATCCTATACTACAACTACTACTGCTTCAAGTTTAGATAATTTAAGATCTGAAACTTGTTTCATGTCATGTGCAAAACTCCCAGGGAAAATGATGTTCTCATAGTATGTCATACTAATAAATGTCTGAAACAGAGCTTGAATTAATTGCATTGGAAGGATGTTCAAAATATTCCCTTTCTCAAAATGAATTTATTTCATTAAATGCATTTAGAAGATGGACAAAAAACAGAACGTCTACTGTAATCACTCCAAAAACTTCAAATGATAGTATTCAGAATCATTTTAAGCCTCCTTTGGCTACATAAGGGTGCTTAGATAAAATTCATGCATCTTGAATTTTAAAAACACACTTGAGAACTGGCATTTCAGAGGAGTGTGTGTCAGGGTTTCATTGCACATTTTCGGGGTACTCTGCACATTCTAGTTGTAAGCTGGCCCATAATCGACCAATGAAAAGCAAGGCAAATGAGTCAAAGGTAAAATGCAGATGAGATGTGGGGAAAGAGAAGAATTTGGCATAAAACTTTAGAGGTTTAGGCAAAGTAAACCAGAATAAGATGCATTAGAAAAGGTTGATTTTCCAGCAGAAGCAGCACATCAATTTGAGTCCTGTTGAGAATAAAGGGAGTTCTTAGAAAATGCAAATAGCATATAGTGAAGTCTAGGACTTTTGTTTTGGGGCAAAATATATTTTTTGTTATATCTGGCTTATTTTATTAAGTGATATACGTGTATCAATACTAGACCAGTTCTTTCATGCCAGAAAATCAGAAAAAAAATGCAGTAATACATTTTTAGTTTGTCGGTTACTTAAATTCTTTATGAGGAATAGTAGTTTCACACATTCATTTAATTATCTTCGCTTTAAGACAGATAGGTGCTAATCTCAAACCTATTAACCTAAAGTACAATGAAAACTTAGTTACTCTCATTGTTAGCTGCCTATCTTAGCAACTTCAAATCCACACAAGCTCCCTTCATTTTCATAGGAGCTCTAACACCACAGTACACTGAGAAGACCCGTGAAAAATAGTATCTGGCACGTTGATAATTAAATAATATTGTCTTATTGATGTCTTCCTGATGGATGCTTTTTGTTTCTTTCCCTATAAATAAGCTATATACAGTTTGGTGCCTTCTCTGTTTCATGCTTGAATGACCTTTGACTAGCAAATTAGATCCTAGGATTCCTGGGAGCTCCCACCGCACAGTTACACCCCTCCTATTTTATAATGTAGTAAATTATACCTCTCTGATATATGCATTGACAAATAATAGGCTTTCCTATTTGAATTGTTTCCTTACTCTCTGATTTACCAAGAAAACTTTCAGAAAGGCTTCAGGCAGGGTACTTCAAGGGATCTGATTTTCAGCGAGTGCTAACTGTCTAACCTTTGAAAATCAAGGGGGTTTAAATGTCAAGAGAAGAGGAATTCGTTCATACTTGCTAAGTATTTTTTTAATCTTGACCTACGCAACTTCCTATTTTTTCCTTATTTTAAAGAAAATAACTTCTGAGGCATGTAAATTATTTTCCCTTTTTGTTATAATACAGCTTAAAATTAAAAGTCAAAATAAATCATTAAATTATTGCTGAGAAAAGTGCAGGCACCACACATATTTCTAACAATCTATAAATGCATTCCTACAAAGTTGTTTATTGGATAAGTCTGGCCATAAATTGGCCAGGACACAGAACTTTATATGAAAAGAGCAGAACATTGAACAAAAACATTATATGTCCATGGTATTAGATTTAAAGTAAAGTAACCACAAACTCCTAAACATGAATCCCAAAACTCACAATCTTTATAATGAAAGAAAAAGACCACATCATATAACTGTCTTAGCCAGGCAATTCAGCATTTAACTTGTTTATTTTTTCAGTTAAACAAAATCCAAATATCTCCGGGGAAGACAATGCTAATAACAAACACAACCACATAAGCTTTGTATATGAAGTTCAATTTTAGCCTTAGTAGGGCCTATCAAATTGGAAATTGTAGTAAAAAGCCAGTAAAACTTAATCAAATTCTATCACACAGATAGACTGGGCATTTTGGTTTTACCCAGTTTGCTCCAGAATTTCTGGTCTACTCCTGAGTCCTGAAATGCTTGCATATTCCTTTGATAATAATCTTAATTTTGCAAATAATTTACCATATCCTTAGTAAGGAAATTCTATCTTATTAGAATAAATCCTGCTTAATGAGCCCATTAGAGAAAATGAAGTGTATTTGCCCATTTTTTTTTTCTGGTGATAATAAGAGTTTTCTTGAATATGTGATTCCCTACTGGTATAGCTGTTGTTGATTTCCCTAAGAAAAGGAGCGGTCTGCTCATGGAATAGCCACCTGCAGCTTACTGGTTTTAAAACTCTGCTGAAGACAGTTCTTTAGCAGAAAAGGTGTATGCATTAATTAATTAATTAATTAATTAGTATATCTCTATAATATTGATGGCACATAATTTCTATATAGCTATAATAATTCTTTTCTTTTTCACACTGTGCTTAAGTGCTTTTATTATGCTGGCATCATCTTTTGTTCTTTTACACATGCTTTCCTCAATTTAGAAGTTATGCTTTCTCTATTCTTTGAGGGTTGCATGGAATTTTACCCTAATCTTTCATCAGTTATAGTGGGATACTTTATCTGTACTTCTGCAGAACTTGTTAGGGTTCTACACAGTGGTGGGGGTCCACTCCTAATGCAGGACTGAATCCTGATAATTCCATGATGCACATCTTCTTAATTATTTGACAGTTTTAATCTATTCTTTCAACTCTTACCCCTCATGGTGTTTGAAGACTAGCAGAGTTGAAGGATGGCATATGCTTTTATCTTTGCTGCTGCATTATCTGAACTGTGCATTGGTCTAGGAGATTGTCCCATCCATCTAATTTTGTAACACCTATTGCCTTCCAAAGCAACAGCTTGTGTTGGGTGTCAGAGTGAAGAAATTCCAGAGATTCTGACTTTTAGGAGTGGACTACTTGAAGCATTAAATGGAGTCACTTAGAACAGAAAATGTTAAACATGTCAAAAATGGAAGACTCCTCTGTTCTAAAGTCATCTTTCGACATTCAGAGCTTCCCTCACTATCTCATTGCCTTACTGAAAGGTTTTTTAGTTATTAACTTATATCACATTAGCATGCATTTTCACATTTTGAACTAAATTTTGTCTTCAGATGAGCTGAATACTGCTCTTTGACTTCAGCAGAATGTTGTGCGAGAACATCTACAACCTCTATGGCAGAGCACAAGGTTTCGTTCTTGATAGGAATAACAGAACAAGCCTTTCTAAGTTTTAGAAAGATACTAGAGTTAGAGCTGCCACCCTCATTCTTCACCCCAGGTCTCAAACAAGAGAAAGGGCACTGGTGCTCATAATTGTGACAGCACTCGTGGCACGTATATAAAATACTTTCATTTCCAGAAAGGTCTGTGTCTCATCTACTTACACGTCCACCAACCAACAGTTCCTTCAGCTCATATTACACCTCCCAGAAAGTCATTTTGGTTAGCTATGAGAACACAAGGAAGAATAGGATTAACAGAGGTTGGAACTCCTTCATCCACAGCCTCAAAACCAGACTGGTGCCAAAACCAGACTCATGACACTGGTCAAAGTCACCCACTTTGAGCCCGAGCTGGTCTTGCCCTGCTGTAGTCAAAGACTGCAAGGAAGACTCTAATTCCCAGCACATGAGGAAAACCACTTATCTACATGTCAGAAATGAGTATGTTATGAGGAGCTGATGTCTAATTAATTGTACTTTTTAAACCTTCGTCTTTGACATGAGAGTTCAGTGATCCACCCAGCTGCATACAATTAAGAGCAGCAGTTTGGGCTAATAGGGTGAGGAACTTTTAATGGGTGTTTATAGGTTAAAAGCATCAACCGCTCTTTTAAATTAAAAAAAAAAAAAGTAGAAGAAACAGTAAAGCTAAAAAGTAATTCAAATTCAGAATGCCCTTAGAAGAGGGACATCTTATCCTGGAAGCTTCAAAATGCCAGGCCTTCAGAATACCTCTGTGTTCCAGTATCACCAATAAGGAGAGTGGGAAACTGCTCTTGAAAATTTTAACCTGAGAAGAAAAAAACCAAGTTGCATTAGCATTTTTTAGCTGCTTGATAGGTTACAAACCTTCCAACAAAAGGGTCTAGATTGAGGTATGTGAGGCAAAAACAAATATTTCTTCATAAAATGGCTACACTAGTGTAAAGAGAAATACTTAGTAGACTCAAGGTGGGAATTTAGGGAATAGTATTTTTGCTTTTTTAACAGGAAATACTGTTTAGGCGTTTTATATAGGGGGTTCTGCATTTGAGAAGGGATAATTTGCTCTAAAATATGTGGGCAACCAGCCTAAATTCTCTAATTGAGTAGTTTACTTATAACCCCAGGCCATTAGGTGAATGTAAACTATTACAGGCTTAGTAAGAAAATAGTCCCATTAGGATTTTTGTATTTGTATGTGGTTGTGGGTTAGTGTGACTGTTTCCAAAAGGATGGATTAATGAAAAGGTCTTTTTTTTCCTGAGTTTGCAAATACTCACGCTCTTTGAAATACCCACACTCAGATTAAGCTGAAAAGTTCTTTTATTCTTATTTGATCAAAAAATACCAGATCAAGGCTTAGCTATGAGTTTCAGTGTGAGTTATCTAGGATAAATCACAGGTATGTTCGCAATCTTTACAAAATAAATGTTCCTAATGAAATAACTAATTCAGTTTTTTTTCCGTCTTTCCTAAACTGTCCTTAATTTTAAGTGCCAGCCATTAGTGTAACAAAAATTGTCCTCTGGGAAAAGCATGGTCTTTCAGGAAATATTTTTAACCTTCATACTTTGTAGATGTGCTTCAACTGCTACTGTTAAGATGTCACACACGCTGCTTGTAGACTCATATTTCTGTAAGGAAGGAGACAACTTTATGTGAAGCTTCTTTTATACTAGTAATATTAAATCTTGTATTTTTCACTACATAATACATCTCTCTGTTGTATTGTCTATTGGTTTTCCTGTTCCCAGGGAAATTTTAATCTATTACTTTTTTTTTTTTTTTTTTTTTTTTTTTTTTTTTTTTTTTTTTTTTTTTGTCATGGCCACTCTATGTACATATAGTAAGATGTTAAGAGGAGGAAACATATCTTCAATTAAAAGTAAAGTAACAAAAGACCTACATATGAAGACATATTAGAAGTCAACCCTAAATTCATTGTCAACTTTCAGCATCCTGCCTCCTTTCCACAAAATCTGAGAACCAAGAGTTGTGAGAAACTACTAAGCCTATGAAACGAGGAAAGTCCTGTAATAGATTTGATGCAGGAAAAGGTAAATTAAAAGTACTTGTGTCAATGGTGCCTAAACTCCAAGGGGAAAATGTGATATGAAATGAGACAGATAATTCCACAAATGAAATCAAGGAGGGGTATAAGTAGCTCAGTGTCCCTTGGACTCTAGAAAATATTCACCTAGCAAAGGAAATGCCTGATCTGAAGATTGTTGTAATGTTCATAGTAGTTGACCAGTTTATCAGTACAGTAGGGACTGTGATGTTTAAAAGAAAAAAGCTAAAATCAGAATATTTTTGAATCCAGGCCAAGTAAAACTGAAGTAATACATTGGAAAAGGAAGTTACACGCTGAAAAAAAAAAGGTGATATTGCAGCATACAATCTGCTTCCTGGGAGGAATTAGAGGGAATAACCCCAAGTGCAGCTTCCTATAGAATTAAGAAACTATGTAAAGGGGATTTATTAAAAATTGAATGGTCACATGGCTTGTACTATTTCTCTTATAACATCAAAAGATGTTAAGTTGATGATGTTTCTCCATTTTACCAGCAATATAAGAGATTCTGTTCATCAAGTAAAAGAGTGATAAATAGATAATCCCTGTTGTGAGGGTTTTCAAAAGTTAAAAGCACTGCAAGTCCAATAAAATAAAGCAAAAATGAAACAGAATAAACATAGAAATGCAGTCAGGAGGGAGCACTATGTGCAATAGTATGTTGCTTTGACTATATCTGGAAGATTTGATACAGATGGCAAAGGAAAGAGTAAAGGGCAAAAACTGGGCATTATAATCTGAATAGGTTACCAGGACAGCATTTCAGAGAAAACGTGAAGATTTCAGAATTTTTTTTTAAGGCAATTTTCTTGGCATCACATTCAATCTTTTCTTCTGACACAGAAAGCCCTCCACAGGCATTCCTATACTCTCATCCTTCCTGTTCCAGACTGTTGGCCCAAAACCTGAGAGCTTGGAAATTCAAGTGTCTCAGGACTCAGTCCTGTGACCTGGATCAACATGATTCAGTTACAGCTACAAGCAACTGCAGTGAAAGGGGAAGGTTTACTCAAAGCACCTCTAAGAACCAACTGATGCAGTGCAGCAAGCAGGTCTGCTGTGTGAAGGTGGACAGTGTTCACTGCAGATAGATCTCTAGAGAAATTATTTACTAAGCCCTTGCACATTGCCACTCAGGATGTGTGAAATAAGAGGCATATTTGTTAGTCAAATTGGCAAAAAGCACATACCTAATTTGAGGACACCTCTGCTAGTCTGAAGTTGTTTGACAAAAGGCTTTAAGATTGGGGTTTATTTTTATACTTCAGAGAAAACAACGTGTTTTTTACTAATACAAGAGCTTAAATTTTGGTTTTAAAATTTTCAAACATTGGTCAAAGGCAGATACAGGATGATTGGGTGTGAACAGTGTAAGTTTGAATATCAGGGACAAGGACAGTGCAATCTTCTAGGACGTATGGAAAACATTAGCTCTATGAAGTACTATTTTCAGTACCAGAAATTAAGACTAAAACTCATATGCAGAGAGTTTGATGGCTGTAATTGCACAAATTCAGGTGTTTTCCTGGAGTCATGAATTAATTTTCACTTTTTAATTTGTTTTTCCTCTTCTGCCATTAATATTAGCCTTCAGCATTGTTTTAGGCTCCAGCTTTTGTCATAGACCAATAGAGCTGGTGCCATGGGTTGTCTCTCCAGAGGAAATTAGGAAACAGCCCTGAACAAGGAATATAAACTGAACACTGTACCCTGAACATAAAAACAAATGAAAGTTTGTACTAACTTCATCAAACACTCTTGAATTTCCTGCAGTACAAAGAGGCTGTGCTGGCAATGGTTTTCTCCAAGGCTAGTGCTTTGAGAAGTGTGAGATCTTACTTAAGAGCTGTCCTCCTCTCCCTAGAAGAGAAAGTGCACCATGAACACTCATCAATTTGCCTCTGATGGTACTTCTGAATCTCCTAGCTTCTGGTTCTTCCCATCCATCTGACCAACTGAGAAAAAACAACTCTACAGTGATACAGAAATGTCCCAGTTTGATGCAGATGTCTCAGTTGGGATGCAAATGTCTCTCTCACTCAGTTTTGCTGCCACCACCTTTCCTATTCACCATCTTGCCATACACTGACTGGCTGTCTCTAAGGTCAGAAGTGAGACAGTAGAGCCTTGAAAGTATGGGACAGGATTTTTCAGATGTTCTAGTACTTGGACAAATTTTCCTTGGTAGCATTTGAATCCTTTCTTCCGGTTGCTCTCTTGCCTGTCCTACTATAAATATTTGCAAGACGGGGAATTTGGACCAAATATTACAAAATACCTGCAGTCATTGTATGTGTGAGGATCATGTTCCATATGCAGATACCTCGAATTTTCTAAGAGGCATCAATTACTCAGGAAGTCTGAATCAAATAGTAATAATCAGTTAGCCTTAGCAAGTAAATATTAGGAAGCAAAATATAATAGAGCCAATGGAAACTAAATTTTGTTGAGAAAATAATAGATATTTATTTCCTTCAGAAGTTTTATAAAGCAAATTCCAGAAGCTGAGTATGTCTGAAAATCAAACTACATTTCACTGTGAAAAAATACATTTAGCTGCCTTCTCTCAAAAGTGTTCTTATTTGTCCCGTATAATTTTTCAGGGAAGATTGCTCAGGACAAGCTAAAATCAAAATAAGTGCCAGTGATTAATAATTTTTTAGTCTAAAACTTATAGGGCAAAGCAGGGACATGGAAGGGATGAAGATTCACAAACAAATTAATTTTCAATAAATCTTCCACTCAGTTTCTACAGAATTCCACGTTATTTTACCCCAGTTCAGCATTTCTACAAGTACCCTGAGGATGAGTTTCAGCTGTGGTGTAAATGGAGGGAGCCCTGGAGCAAAGCTGGTTTGGTGGTTCTGAACAGTTATCTCAGCCTGGCTGTGCAGGGACATTCTCCATGGGACATACTGTCTTTAGTAACTAGGAACTGCTGTGTGCTGTGCTGTCCATCTGTGATCAGGCTCCACTCTTAATCTCGTTTTAAACCTTTTGACTTGAAATCTTAATGTCGTTGTAGCTTTAAACTGTTCTTTGGGATTATGTTTAGAGAACAATGAATTCACAAGAGAGCTGATTTTAAAAGTAACGGCTGGGTATAAACCTTACCTACTACGTAGTCGTATCATGGATACAGGAACTCTATCTAGCTTAAACCCAGGGAAGAAAGCCCCAGGATCAAAGCCAGACTTTGTAGACATATTTAATTATGTATTACTGGTAAAGCAATAAAAGCTTACAATATGGCCTCTATTCACAAAAAGGACATTGTTTTGTCATGTTCTTCTTGTAAATTCCTTATGCATGACTCAAAGTGTCATTTTACATGAGATTCATAAAGACAAATGTCAGTTCTACATGGGTGTACCAATGTGTTACAGAGTTTAATCAAAAGCAAATGTGTATGCTGAAATCATATGTGTCATTAAGGGCATTTTTGCCCATAAATCGAAACTCCTGTTATGGACAACAGACTGAGCTCCTATGCAATAAAGCTGCACTAGACCTTCAGCATTTCCTGAGAAAGTTTACCAAATCATTTCAAAATGCAGTTATGAAACGCAGTGTTCTATAAGGGAACTATTATCTCGGGGAAGTACTTCAGGAGGAATCTACATACTCAGATTTGTACTTCCATTTCAGGGACTGTCAGACAAAAAGGTCTTCAACAACATATGGCACTAGAGACCATGGTAAGAGTTCAGGTTTAGTCTTTATAAAAAAAAGTTAAAGTAGCTGGTAGGTCAGAAGCTTTGGCTGAAAGAATTAGGAGGTATGTTATTGGGGAAAGAGTCGAAGGCCAGTAAAACACGGATAGGTAGATGTTGAAGTATCATGAAATAGCACACTGACAAAATGCTGAACAGTAACTCTCATAGCTATCACAGGCAGACATCAATGCATCACAACTGCATTGGAAAAAAGAAATTGGAAACTTGCTTCTAAATGCTGCCTTATGGCAGTAGTAAATGCAAATAAACCAGAATCTTTAAAAGTAATAATTACAGAAACAATAATGGTCAAAGATTAACTTACAGGAAATAGAAGTGCTATAATAATTCTTCATGTAGCACATACAATCTCCCAATTTATTTGCTTTATAACCATACATCACCTTGTTTCTGTTAGCAAATAAATCAGAATTTACTGTTAAAGAAATACAAGTAAGTAAATAATAATGAGATGAAGATTACCAGGAACAAATCAGCACCTGAAAGAAAAAAGGACACATGGCTTGTCTAGATTTTTAATGCATAATTAGAAAGTCTGAAAATACCACAGATATTCAGGAAGCAAACTGATAACATGCATTCAGAAAGGAAAAGCAAGCACATCACTGTGTTTTGTAAAATATTTTTTCTAACTTGCATTCCTCATGTATTACTGGGATGTGTTGACTCTGCAAATGAAGCTGTCTGTTGTGAAAGAGATACCCAGGGAAAATCGACTAGTTTCAAGAAGTTACTAATACTAATGAATGGTATTTGAATCTTGGAAAGCAAAAAGCACTCGAGTTAGGGTTAGACTAACTCAGAATTAGATTCTTACTTTTGATCTACATCTTGGTTGATTCCACTATAAAGTATTTTATTGCAAAATGGAGCAATAGCCAGATTCTTGATTCCACTTGCTGTTTCTGTTCATCTGTCTTTTGATTGCTTAGTGGAATTTAAAAATTAAATTCTCTTTCCCACCAGTTTTGCCACACACAGGCATGTTCTTATGGGGAGAAATATTTGCTCCACAGGATAACACCATAGAGTTCACACTCCCTGAACATACCGCAACAATCCTTTCCCTGCTATGACATCTCCCTCTTCTCCCACCATGTGTATTTCCCCAGACTGAGAACTGTAAGGACAAAAAAATCTTTTAAATAGTGATAGTGATCATCTTCCATCTATACAGAGAAAGATTCAAGTCCAGAAGGCTTTTCTTCATTCATGGAGCTGTAGATGTGACCTTGGTGAATAAAATTAATTCCCTCCTGCCAGTGAAGAGGTGAACTGATCCCACACTGAGGACTGTTTCTTGCAACGTTTATACAATTGTAACCAGCAGTGAGTTTTCTTTCACGACGTTGACTCTCAGCACTGGATAACCCAAGTTTGGGTTTCCTGCTGAGCAAAGCCAGACAGAAACCAGGGTGTGGTGCTACTAAGGTGCAAGGCAGAAACCAGGGAGAGCCTGTGGGGGAGCCAGCTGGGTAACACCCACACATGGATCAGAACATCGTGCTGGTCTGCAAAATGCATCCATCCTGACTTAGAGCCCTTTACATATGTAGAGTAGTTTTGGTGTCGGAGTTGTTCCCACTCAAAGTATCATCGGAGTGTCATTCTGAAGGAAAGTTATCACTTGTTTGAGATGCCGCTGGCACCAGATCTAATTTGTTGCTATATAGTGTGGAATGGATACCCTTGTATCTCCACTGGGAAGTGTTTTCTTTTTTTTGCTTAGAAAAAAATTGCATGCAAATCATAATAAGGATTCTTTCAGTCTTTTTCATTTCTTTTTTTCCTCTAACCTGAGTTAGAAAGAATTCAGTTCAGGTACATGTAAATTATCCCACAGAAAACTAAATATAGCAACAACGGAGAGAGATTAGATGAGGCTGTGTGATGTTTTTGTGAGCTGCAATTAGACAGCCAGCAGCTTCCCTTGTAAATACCAGACTTTAAAGGATAAAAAGCCAGTGAATGTTTCCTTCAATAAAGTGCCTTGGGAAAAAAACACTCTTTGCTTGCCAAGTGGGCTCGAAAATAATTTCAGATGGCTCATTCCAAATTCATTGTATTTTTACCCATGTGTGAATGCAAATTTTTAGGAATCACTAACAGGTTTGGTTTTTCCCCCGAGTTAGAAAGAGTTATAGTATAGGAGGATTCTCCTTGGAGTGAAATTTCCTCCTTTAGCGAGGGACTCACCTAGGACTGTGCCTTGCTTACACTTGTTAAAGCTTTCTTTAGGTGCTTTGAGTTGTGCTTAACCCTTGAGCAAGTATTCTGCCAAGGAGGATATGTAAGTGAGATTCCTATTGATCTCATCAGGCTGCAGCTCAGGCCCTTGGCAAGAAGTGTCATCTCTCATGATTTACTTCTGCTGATACAAGACCACAGGGCTCTCTTGAGGGGCTGGGTTGTTCAGTCACTTGCTACAGAGAAAATTTACAGGGCAGGGAGGAAGTGCTCACAAATGAGAGATAAATAAAATTAGTAAAAACTAAAGTTCAGTTCTAGGGAGAGAAATAAAATTAACAAATACTAACATTCAATTGTAGTTTTGCCTTGCTACATTTTCTTGTGTTCTGGGTAGTTGATGGAAACAGATCATGCCATGAGCCTCCAACAAGATTTCACAAATGTTGAACTTTACAAACATTTCAACAGTACAAAAATGTTGAACATTTTCATAGTGGTGCATACAGCTTGTCTTTTACTTTTTTTTTTCCTGCTATGATTATTTGGCAGGAAAAGTTATAAGATGTTTCTACAGCCCCCTTGAGATTCAAAAGTTGTTTCTGGTTTTGCTGTGAAATCTCTGTCTTTGGCTAGTAACCCAGGGCAGGTTACTACTTTTCTATTTTTCAGATAATAATAATACAACTTATTTGTTTTCAACTATTACTGCAAGAATTTCTGATCTTTCAGAAATAGTTTTTTGTCACCGACTGAAGAATTGTATAAAAGGAAGACAATAAGTTTTGAGAAACCCTACCATTTCTGCTGATTTCACTGAAATTATTGCATTTAGGGGGCTTCAGAAGAGTGATACTGTAATTAGAATGCAAAATATAATGCATTTTGTAACTTAAACTCTCCATAAGAGAAATGGGAAGAAATAGAGAAATCATGTTTTTAGACAAGTAGTTTGATAATAATATAATAAAAGAAAAAATATCCTCAATTATATGCATGGAAAATTATTTGCATATGTGAGGAAGAGCTACTGACTTAAAAAGCAAAAGGAAGGATGATTCTCATACTCACTTTATAGAATTACTCAGTTCCTAATTTCCCTGTAATGTTTTGTATTCTTTTAGGACTCTGCTTCAATTTGACTTTCCTGTTCTACCTTTGTACTGTGGGTACATTAGATGAAGCACAATGTATTTTCCAAATGGTGAATACTCTGAATTACTCTTATGAAAGAAGCAATAATAGCCCAAGAATGAAAATTGTTCAAAACCTCACAAGACAGCCCAGGCAGTCTCTTGGCAACACAACTGGTGCTTCCTTTTCTACCAGGAAAACTCATCTCAGGGAGTCTCAGGGAATCTCAGGCACCTGCTATTTCCATACTGAAACATGCTGAATAAGAAAAGGTCTCCAGGGGCTACTAATGGAAAAAAAAAGAAAGGGAGCTTAATACATAAATTCTAAGAAAATTATTAGTTTAATATTAAGGTAAAATCAGCCTAAGAAGAAAAAATGTCAGGTTATATCCTTTAGGTTTTCAAGACCATGCGAAGGCAAGGTGTGGTGATCTGTGGTCTTGCTTCAACTGTCAGGGCAGTTGGATTTGGCCTCTAGGAGTATCAGCTAAGGAAAATGCCAGCCTGTCTTTGGGAGAAATGTGGGGACAGAGTCAAAAAATGTTATATGTTCCGTTTCAGTGCAGTATTGCTGTCTCATTCCCCAAAATCTCATTTCAATAACAGTGGCTCCTGAAAATGTGAAAATTTGCCACCCTTTTAATGGTGAGTTGTGTTTTACTATAAGTACTAGGATATTCAGATTCTAAGGAGGATCCTGGAATGCCATCTAGACTTAATTTGATCTTTCTAAAATCCAGATTTTATAGAGATAAAATTATGAAATGACAACAAAATGTACACACACAATAGTAAAGGACCAGAGGTATCCTGTCAAATGGAAAAAAAACAAAATTACCATGTCCTTGTGACAATAGGATGTCTGTTACTGAAACGAGTTCAGTTTAAGCTTTATGTAATAAAAAGAATGACAAACCTAAACAATAAAATTCCAGATAGACCATGTAATACCTCGGTTGAAATAAATGAAAAATTGCTTTATTTTCAGAAAAGGTCCTACACTGCTAGATATATAAAAATCTGCTTATGAGACATCTTCCTCCAAAAAAAAAAAAAAAAAAAAAAAAAAAAAAAAACCAAAAAAAAACACCCAGATGAAGGCACTTGCAGCAACCAGATTATTTTACAGCGTCTGCTAGCCTGGAGCCAAATGTATGTTTGACACTTCTCAGTGAGGACAGCATACTATTTCAATGCATGAAATACCTTTCATTAAATCATTTTTCAGTTACATCTGGTGTACCTACATCTCAGGGCACAAAGAACCTCTTGTTGGAGCACAATGCGTTGGTAACACCACAGAGCACCTGCCCAACACTCCCCAGGCCAGCTGCACTTTTTGTAAAGCACTCTCAGGGAGGTTGAGACAGCTGGGGTTTTTCAGCCTGGAGGAGAAGAGGCTCCAGGAACACCTCATGGTGTCCTTCGAGTACCTAAAGCAGATAAAGCAGAGGGAGAGCAACATTTTACACAGGCAGGTAAGTGATAGGGCAAGGAGAAATGGCTTCAAACTATAAAAGGAGAGATTCAGATAAGACTTTAGGAAGAAATCCTGTACTCAGAGGGTGATTCTATGTGATTCTATGATCATATCAGGTGCTGGAGGTTTTGTGCTACTCTTCTCAACACTGCTGTCTTTGAAACCTGCTGTGATTGAACAATTCCTCTGCTTGCCCCAGGACGGAGGATGTGCCAGTTGGACACTCCAGCGTTTGCAAGAGTGACCAAGCTGTGTGGCACCAACTGGAGTTTTATAACAGTTATAATGGGTTCCCTACATATCTCTTCTGAGCATCATTAATTTCTGGTCTTTACTGTACAAGTAACTCCATGAACTGTCAGCTGCAGCACTCTGTGTCAGCCAAACAGCAAATTTTGAAGGAAAAGAGATAAGTTTCTAATACACAGAAGAGACCCAAAGCAGTTATAAATGTACCCTAACAGTGTGAAAACCCGGTGGAAGAAACTATATACTCCTTTCCAACCTGCTTTAATATTGGTTTAACAGTCAGAATAAAAAAAATATTACTTAAGGAAGTTTAATTAAAAGTTTGCATTAAAACTCTGTTTAAGTAATAAGACTTCTCCTTCTGATTGTTAAAGCTATATCAAAGATGACTGAGAAATATTTCCACGCTCTTGCATTGGCGTCTCACCTGCCAGTGTCACAGCTGATATCCTGGGATGATGCCATTCAGCTGAAAAACACCAGCTAGTGAAAAACATGTACTAGAATCCCACAACATCTGACAATTTGTACCACTGACAAAAACTTATATTTAACTATTGGTTTAGCTGTCTTAATTTTGAGACTGTTTCTAACTTACTAGGAAAACTAATTAATTGATCTACCTCGTTTGCCAAACAAGATGCAACTCAATTGCGTTATGTAAAGTAAATACAAAGAGAACAATCAAAACTTCTGCAGAATACTTCACCCAACTCAGGAGCACGAAGCAAGAACTGAAAGCACGGACGAGGACATGTTTAAAATGCAATCAAATGGAGGCAGTCTTGAGCTAGGTTTAACCTCATTAGGTTCAGATGTTGGCAGCACAGCCAGAGCAGCTGAGTGCTCAGCCTGGAGTAACATCAACTCCATCAACAGATGGTGTATTTACCCAGTTTTTTGGATAGGTTATGTAATTCACACCCAGCACTGAGCTATTGGAGCTACACCCCAAGTCTGTGCAAAGGTCATTAGAGTGACTGTACGAGCTGCAGGCAGAGCAGAGCAGATACTGTTCCATGCCTTGACTCTAAGCAGGGTGAGGTGTTGTGAGAATGTGTTTGCATTCATGCTGTGTAACCCTAATGAGTCACTCCGAGTGTCCAGAGAGAGATACATTGGAACATGTTGACTCAGGGGCAGTTATAATGAGACTGTAAAGGGCTATAATTATAGGATTTGCTAATGGGCCTGGGTTATTTTGTCACTGACAGATCTTTTTGTGGGTCAAGTGCTCATACTGCTGGCAAATCAAACATGGATTAAAATATTTTTACTAAAATGAGCAGCTAGGACCAGGGTATTATCTCAGTTGACTGCAATAGTCACCTGCTTCTCCTGTGAATACTTGTTTCCTTGTTTCTTTACATGTAAAAAGATAGAAAGATAGTAATAGATTCAGGAGAAAAAAATAAAAGAAAAAAGAACACAAACCAACAGTTTTATTCATCTGGTTAGTGTGACCAATGAAGATGTTAATATGTTACAGGGGATGCAAGAAAATAAATGGGGTTCAAGACCGAATGCACTTGCCATTACCACAGGTACTTCATCTAACACAGGCAGTGGGTCATATAACTCATAAAACTTATCTCTAGCATCTCAGAAATTGTGTTTGCCTACAACATGGTTGACTTGGATCTGAAATGTGAGTCAGAGGTGAAGGCAGTGGGCCATTCAGCAGCTCAGCACACAGGGTGTTATGCAGAAGGATCCCATGTCAAATCCTAACCGCATTACCTCTCTGACATATGGCTGCTCTTCCTAATTTCATTCTTCTGCAGTATTATCTCTGACTAGTTTTAAAATCAGCTGTTCTCAGATAACTGGTGAACATTTATCAAACTGAACTCAAGAATTTATCTTCTCATGCTTTAATAGATCATTATTTTCAACTTGTGATAGAAACACTTTCTCTGATGAGTTCAGTAATGAAACAGAAATTTTACAGAAGCTCTTTCACTGCCTGGGTCTAGTACCTGCCTTCCAGACTGAAAATTTCTAAAAGGAGATATCCTATAGAGGGTCTTTTAGAAGAGAGAAATGACATTTCAAATCCCTGGGGAAACCTTCTCAAAACATGCAGTAATTTTTAGGCAAGACCAGAATGACTACAAAAATGTTATGATATTTATCAAAGACAGAGGGGGAAATCTTGAAAAATTTTGGTGCTCAAACTAGATCATTATCGATAACCAGTTTCAGGCATTTAGCACTCAGATGAAATACAAGGATCATAACGTGGAAAAGCTCCCCGCTGAGATATGCACAATGCTTTGCAAGAGAATAAGAATGTTTTATTCTTCAGTAGTTTGACAACAGGCTAATAGTTTAGCAGAGTAAATGAGTGTGCATATACTGTACTTCCTACAGGACAGGAAGGGTTTTTACTGAAAAACTCCTAATAGCAGTCTGAGATAATTTTATAGTTTAATAGGACATTGCCCAGAGGTCTGTCAGTAGAAAGCTACTAGGAGATGATATAGAAGATAGGAAGATAGAGACAGATGGATGCAGAAATCAACTTCCTTTAAAAATTGGCTCCTAAGAAGTCATGATCTGACCACAACTGCAGAACTTATATGTGTAATCAAGTATTCAAGTGGGACATTCATTATTCAAGAATTGACAAATATATCTGAAAAATTAAATCTGATCTTTTTTCATTTACAAATTCATTGCAAAGATCTATCTCCACGGCAATAAGTTTTTTCTTTTCAAGTCTAAGTAACAGTTGGTAAATTAACATGTGAACTGGAAATGAGTTAATGAAAATTACCTAAAAGTTATCTTTATTTGAGCTGGAAATAATGCTTCTTCACAAAGCAAGATACAGAAAGTACGTTTAGAGAATATGAGAAGGCACGGTGAGTTGTTATAACTTATGGCATGCCACTCACCAAAATAAAAACCATCAGAGTCCAGTTTTATCATCTGAATTGTCCCATCTAAGTCGTAATGCACATAGACAAAAAAAGATGTGATTCCCTCTTTTTGTTAAGGAACGTGTCGTCCATGTTAATGTCAGGTGGTTTGGGATATGGCCTTTGCACAGCAGCTGAGGCTCTGTAAAGGGGGGCACCACAGACCACGGAGACATTGTCCTGTACTCCTGAAGAACAGAGGGTTAAATACTGGATAAAAATCCAAGGAAGAGAAATTTGTATGATGAAGTGCTGGTGCCCTTGGAGCAAGATGTAGTGATACGTACAGGGCAAGTAGATACTAGATATCAGCTACATTATTTGTGATTGCAACAATCATAAATAGGACAGGAGAAATGGTGAAATGCATATATCTGTCTTTCTGATGCAGCATAAAGCTGACATCTTACCCATTTCTTGACATTAAAGATTTTTCTGCTAAGTCTGTGTTGTTATTGTTTTCAGAGAAAAAGGGTTATTTTTCATGGTGCAAAATGGTAAATTTCATGAAGTAACACTGCATTTCATAAACAGATCTTTTAAGACACATTGTCAACCAAATAATGCTTTATAAGGCACTAGAAATGATTCACTGCATGTCTGAAAAACAACTTTTATTCACTTTTAGCTTACTAAAATGTTACTTTTCTCTACAAAGTTGAGTGGCTGAAAATGTAGGTCAGGAAATCTTTGCCCTACTTTTTCCCTTCTCATTCACATTTCTGACTGGATTAGTCTCTTTCCAATGCTGTAGGACTCTGCCATGAGAAAGAGACTGCATAGATCAGCAAGGACAGGATGAACAATAAAAAAATCGAACTCTTCCTCCTTAAAGAAAATCATGTTATTTTCTTTTAAAACACCAGATCCCTTCAAAACAAACTATCTCCTCTGTTCTCACCCATTCTTTTATCTCATGCAAATCCCCAATATATTTGTATTTCCATACATATGTTTAGATAATGGGTCGTAGGCAGCTCAGTAAAGTTCAGGTCCACGAAGATTATTTGGGATAACTGAAAGGTCTAAGTTTTGATAATCAGCTCTAAGTGTGACAGTCTGCAATTGCACTGGGGGAAGGGGATGAGAAAGACCTAACATGAGCAAAATGAGTCAGAGTTGGCGGAAATAATAAAAGAGGGATCTGTGTCCTTTATAAGAGATTCACTTCCTTGTCTGACAATTGAATTTTGATGTTTTGATGTTTCCTCACCCTGATATTCAACCATAGAATGTATTCCAGCCCCTGATGGCAGTATCTGTACTTCTCTCTTCTGCTTGCTACCTTAACAGTCTGCCCAGAGTGACGCCAGGTACTGATGGACCATGGTGGGAGAGTTCCACAGAAAGGACTGATCATTTACTTATTCTTTAATCCAGGAAACAGGATGCAAAGAGCTACTTCACAATGAAATTATGATTGAAAAGTTGAGCATTCAGAACTTGAGAACTTGCAGGTTCATTGTGATTTATGCAGCCTTACCTCTCCTTGCTCTGACAGCTGTGATTGCACTATAATGGAAGATAAAATCCTAATTTCTGTTGCTGGATGCATGGCTGAAATCATCCAGAGTGGACATGAGTTCCTCTGAAAGTGACTTAAGTCTGCATAGGGAAAGTCTGATCTTGGTAAAATGCCAGCCATTTTCAGGAGAATTTAAATAATGCTGGAAATGCTCTGCTGAAGGGAGGGAATGGTATCCTAGAACAGATAAGTTCTGATTTGATTAATATAATAGAACCTTTGCCTTGCTGCAGAACTTCCTTACAGTACTAAGCACAACATTTAAAGCTAGCTTTTTCTAGTTGCTTACAAAAAGTATTTTCGATGTTATGGTTTTCAAATCACATTCAAAATTTTGTTTTGCAAAGCAAGGAGCAGATAATATTGCTAACTACACTAAAACTATCAGGCCAGTGTCCTCCATGGCACATACAAAGCAAGTGCAGATTCTCTGTGTGTCTGATATTTGGGATCACAGCTACGAAGTGGGGTGAATCCTCATTTTATAGAATCATTCTGAGAGTTAATTTGTTAATATTTGTGAGGTAGCAGCAACAGGAGTGAGAAGAACTGTAAACAGTCTGGTCAGAAAATTAACAAATCAGTATTTAACCCAGAGTCAAAATCTTACATGAGAAATAACATTTCAAAATTGAGAGCCCTACCTGGGTCAGATAAATGCACAGGCTTAATTACTGATCAGTGAGTGAACGCCAGCTTCCTCTGTGCTGGGGTGAGACAGGCCCACAGTGGATGTAGCCAGTTTGTAATGCAAACCTCCGTTTTGGTGTTTCCTAATTTTCTACGTTTTTTGTGACATTTTCCTTTCATTTGTAAGACACTACTCATTGCCTGCTCACTGCTTCAGTCTTGCCGATGCAGGGTTGGTTTTCTCGTATTTTCTCAATACAGTAAATAATACCAGAAACTTCTGTCAAATATTTATCCTAGTGTTCTAAAGAGAATTATAGAATTGCTTTTAAAATGCTCTAAAAATCTGAAGTACAAAGTAGTTAAAATCCTTGTCAGAAAATTAAGAAGATTGCCTGAAGGACTGTGCTCTGGATCTCTGATAGCAGAAATGAGTTCCAGACTGCTTCTCCACCTGTGTTAGTATTTTGTATGGAAAAATAAACTGCTTGCAAAAATGTATAGGGAAGCAGGAAATCTGGAGCCCAAAATAAGGCAACATACACAGACCCTTGCTTTATAATTGTGTGCACTGTAGACCATCTGTCTAGCAGTTAAATACACTCCCATTTAAATGAGCAAGTACATTTAATGGACAAAATATTAAGATCACTGAGGGGTGAAGTTTTTTATTTGCAGTGTGCAAATGCCAGAGTGGAACTGCTTGTACATTCTCAGTACTAAACACCTTTAAAATAACTAAGAAAAATTACTACTTACCTGCTGCATACCAAAAACTTGCTCCTTTTAAGCGAATCATTACAAACTGAAATTGAAAGCCTGATGGTCTCATGGCCTCCGTTCCAGAAGTATAAATCAGGCTGCAGCTCATCTACTGCTGTTGTGAACTCTTTAAATACATAGAAACTGAAAAATGCTGGAAGGAATGGTTTAATGACTTTACTTGAAGTATTCATTGTCATTTCAATCATCTTTTAAACAAGACAGGACTGGAGAGATCTTTCCTAAACACCTTAACTAATAAGTTGTCAGTGTTTAAACAACAATTACTGTACAAAAATGAAAATTAGCTGATGTGATCAAGCCATATGGCTAATATAATTGATTTGTTCAGATTTTTAAAAATTATGAAAACAAAGCCAGAGCAGCAGCATAATGTAATTTACACATTTAACTAGAGGTGATATGGTCTATTTAGTTCGACAACAAATAACGTCTTCCTGTTGTTTTAAATGAATGGGGCAGGGACGACGTTGGGTCCTAAATAGACCTGAATTTCAAAAGGCTCGGACCAGCCAAGTCACTGGCTGTTAACCAGGGCAAGTGCTACTAACGGGGGCTCAGGAGGGACCGGGGTTCGGAGTAGCAGCCCGGGTGCCCCGGAGCCGCGGCGGAGCCGGGGTCTGTGCCGGTCCCCGCCCGGCGCAGCCGCCGCCCTGGCCGGGCCCCGCGGGTCCCCCGGGTGCTATCCAGACTCTCCGAAAGCAGGCAGCTCCCGAAGGGGACGAAGCTGTGGTGACAAAGAGGTACTCAAAAGGCACAGGATCAGGTTTCTGAGTGCTTTTCCAACACTCCTGAAGCTTGGATTCGATCCGTAATTTTTAAGACTCGCTCACTGTCAAAGGGAACGGATATTTCCACTTTTGATTGACTCTCACTCAGCAAAACAGTGGGAAGCCATAATAAATCTGCACTGGAAAATGTATCCGTTTGTGTTTCTCTACCCTGAAGTTTTTCAGAGCCTTTCACAGTTACGTTGAGGATGTGCTTTTTCCTTTGCCTGATTACTGCTGTGTGAAGGCTTCTCGATACTGTCTGAGAAAGGAAATTTTGAGTTCTGACTAGCAAAGGAATGGAAGTTTGGGAAAGGGGAAGCTTTGTTTTCCTGACAAGTGCAGTAGACTGCAAAAGCTGTGTGTGGAGGAGTCCTGCTGGCTGGTGTGTGCAGTGAGGGAGTTTTACCCCTCTCAGAAACACACCACAAGTACCCTCGAAATGTCTTTACTCTATAGCAAATACCCCGAAAAGATTTTGTACTTAGAATCAGCTTGATTGTTTTCCTGCACAAAACTGCTCTGGTCCTGACGATCCCTTCACGCTGGAGAATAACGCCACGGAAAGTTGAATGTAAAAGCCTCATTTACATAGCCCAGAAACTATAGACACGGAGTGCCTAAGTGAGGACTCCTCTGAAATTCTCTGCCGTCGCTAGTAAGTAAAAGTCTCATTAAGGTGCTCTGAATTGGGTTTTAATAACGTGCTAATAATCTCTTGCCACTGGTTAGAAATAAAGGCTTTGAAGCGGCTGGTGTGTGTGGAAGGAAGTCCATCCCACCTCGGAGGGCTGGGCAGGAGCGCTCCCGTGGACATGGCAGGGAGGCACCCCGGCCCCGCACGGTGCGGCCTACTGTGTTACACCCCGGGAGGGAGCAGGGAGGCGGGTGGATTGGTTGATTGATTGATTGATTGTTTTTCAAAAAGTACTTCAAACCAGAATCTGTCCCTCGTATCACTTTATAAAGAAAACAACTAAGATGATATTGGGTCTTCTCCCCTGTCATGAGAGTCCTTCCTGCTGAAAGCAGAAAGTGGGAGTGGGAGAGCCGAGCCTCCCTTGTCCCAGCGGGTGCACGAGGCCTTGCCTGGAGTGGCACCACAGGCCCCCGGGACCGGAGGTCGACGCTCATGAGAACCTGTGCGAGGACGAATCTTTAGCTGAAAAGAGCATCCATGATTCATGATTTATCAGGAATTCAGCTTCGCTCTCTCAGACCCAACAGGCCACACAAGGCCTTCAGAGATTGCTTTTCTACTTGCAATATTGACTTCCCTACTGTGTCTCCTTGGCTCGTTACTATTATCATCTGGGTTTAAATTTCTCTTTTTAAACGGTGTAATCTTTCTTCGGTTGTGCATCCTAGAGTAAAAAAACGGACATCATTTTCACATCAAAGAACTGTCAGTTCCCCTTATGAATTGCTGCCCCTCGCACCCTCTCTAAAACACTACCCTTGACACCCGAGCATGCAGAGCACGGTAGAGATATATCGTTGTAATCACAGCCCTTATAATTGAGTGTTGTGCCGGAGAGCCGCAGCGCAAGGGGCTCCTGGAAGCGGGGCGGGGTGGACAGCCGCACCAGCCCAGCGGGGCAGGGACACACACCCAGAGCGTGCCAAGCTGCCGGTCCTCCGCACTTCCATCCGGGAAGGGCGCTGCCGTCGACCATCGCCCGGCGAGTGCGAGGAACCGGGCAAGGCCGCTCTGCCCGACTGCCGAGAGAGCCCAGTCCAACCCGGGGCGGGCGCGGGACACGGCTCTCGGCTGCCGCCGCCTCCCTGGGGCTCCCCACGTCTTCCCTCGCCGCTGTCTGCGCGTTCCCGGAGGGCTCTGCTCGGCCCAAGCCTCTGCCCTGCTCCGGTCGGGCTCCTCCGGCCCGTCCCCAGCAGGTGCGGGACGCGTCGAGGTCCTGAGGCCGAGCCGCTGCTCCCCTCGGGACTACCGGGCTCCGTCTCACCCGTCTCTCCGCTCAGACCGAAGCTTTGCAAAGTTTCTCCCCGACACGTTCCCCTCGTCCCCCGAGCGTGGGGAGCCGGCTGGAGCCGCGGTACATCCTGCAGCGCTCCCTGTTCCTTGCCCGCTCCCTCCGCCTCTCTCCGGTCGGCAGGACAGGAGCAGCACTGCGGATCCTGTCCCCTCCCGCACGGTGCTGTTCCAGGGCTAGTGAGGCTGGGGACGTGCGCGGTGCCCGCCCGGGCTTTGGCGTTTCCCCTGGCCGAGGCGCAGCGCTCGGTTTGGTCACCGGGTGCAGTGGAGCCGGTGCCAGAGGAGAAAGAGAGCTGGGAAGGAGCAGTCCTGCCTGGAAGCGGGACGAGGCAGCGCATAAAGGGGAGTTGCAGTTTCCTGCCCGGTCTCGTGCGGAAATCAACCCAAATCATTAAAAATATATATACTTTTTTTGTAATGGAAAAGGAGAGTCATATCTGGTTTTGTCATTTGGTGGGGATTAATGAAAACGAAATGGCTTCACCAGATGACGGAGCGAGAAGACCCCTTTCCATTCACCCTTGAGATCCGAGGGTGTCCGAGGCATGGAATCAGAAACTGTATCCGTCCCGTGTCCCCGCCTCCCGGGACTCCCCTCCGGGCTAGCATCCGCTACCCAGGACCCCAGCCCACTGCCAGGGCACGGCGGCACAGGGCCAGCCTCGGGCGGGGCATTTTTAAGGGTGACCCCTGCGTTCGCAGTGTTGCTCCACCGAGACCTTGCTGGCAGAGCGGCAGGCGGCGGAGAGGGCCGTAACGTTTTGAAACACATCCGACAAGTCTAAAATTCCCTGTGTGCCCAGGGAAGGCTGGGGCTGCTCCCCGGCCCAATGGCTCCGTCAAGCGTGAAGCTGCTATTTCAGGTCCTCCTGAAACACTGTCTCGGTCATCATCACCCTCACACTGATCTGTGAGTTCCTCTTCCAT